>NC_079147.1:92081359-92280339 GCF_945859685.1 Eupeodes corollae
CCCACTCCTCTTCGATGCGTACGGGATCGTAGATCACACGAGGAACTTTTCTCTCGAAACGACCAAAGGTGCTTTTATCCGTCACAGTCCATGCTTCTGCACCGTAAAGCCGGACGGGGATGATTAGGATCTTATATAGCAACACTTTGGTCCTTAGAGAGAGGACTTTAATACTCAATTGCTTTCTTAGTCCAAAGGAACAGCGGTTAGCAAGAGTTATTCTGCGTTTGATCTCTGCGCTGGTATTGTTTTCTGCGTTATCAGCGGAGCCTAGGTAGACGAAGTCCTTGACTACCTCAAAGTTACGTCTGTTGATGGTGACGTTTTGACCAAGACGTCGGTGTTGTATGTCCTTTCTTGATGACGGCATATACTTTGTTTTGCCCTCATTACCCGTTAAACCCATTTTTGCCGCCTCTACCTCAATACTCACAAAAGCCCCATTGAGAATCACGTTGAGTTCTTCCGATTATGTCAATGTCATCAGTAATTGGGCACACTTTTGATAGATAGTGCCTCTAGTGTTGACGTGTGAGTTCTGCACTTTTCTTTATAGCACGATGTTAAAAAAATCACATGACAACACATCACCTTGTCTGAAACCTTTTTTAACATCGAAGGTTCTGTTAAGTTGCTTCCAACCTTTATGGAGCAGCGTGAATTATCCATGGTCATCCTTCACAAAGTCCCTGTAGATGCTGTAATATGCGGCTTTGAAATTGATGAAAAGATGGTGGGTGTCGATTTGGTGTTCTTGAATTTTTCCAGGATTTGCCGTAATGTGAACATTTGATCGACTGTGGACTTTCCTGGTTTAAAACTACACTGATAAGAAACCTATCAGGTTGTTTACGATGGACTTTAGACGTTCACATATTACGGCAGGGAATATTTAATTAGCGATGTTAAGTGGACTGATTCCTCTATAGTTGGTGTAGTTTTCTCCAGCTGCTTTAAAGAGCTCGGAATTCAAGCCATCGGCTCCAGCGGCTTTATTAGACTTCAGCTTAGATATGGGAATCTATACTTCGTCTTAGTCGGGAGGACGGGATGATTGGCTTTGTTGAACGGATCATCCTGTCTGACAGAATTTTTTTTTTAAACGACGACCGCTTTACTAACGTCGTTTTAAAAAAAAGTACAGACCAATAAGACCGCGCCGCGTCGGCCCAAACGGTAACTTTTTGAGGATGCATTATCACATGGTGAACCTCGTCCCCGCGTGCGTTGGTTGTCATATACGATGTCCCATAAACGATTCAAAGCCCAGTCAACGAAAAAACGGCGTTGTCTATGTTCATGAATTTTGAGCTCGTGGGGTCAGTTGGTTCTTGTACGGTTGTATGCCAAAATCCAAACGCAAAGTTCGAACGTGCTGTTCAATCATGTACCATGCCATGATGATTTGGCATAAACAACTGAATAATAAACAAAAGATTTGACAGATGTCATCAACACAAAATGGGCACCAATGTGGCGCCAAAATCTACCCACGCCAATTGAAAACCCCTTTTCTTTATTACACGTATGCTTTAATATTTATTTTCACAAACCTTTTCTCATTTGGTTCTAATATTGTTAAAAGAATCACGTATTCTCTTGCGTTCGATTTGCTTTCTATTTCTTCTTCTACACCAAATCTCCACACAGTCCATGTGTAAAGGTTTTTAACTAATCAACAAAATTAATTTCAAAAACTTCAAATAGAATCACCAAAAACAAATGTTCTAACATATTTTAATGTGCATACAAATGACAAACTAAAAATTGGGCTAATTCGAAAGTAGAGCATTTTAAGTAAGTAGTATTGCAAGAAGAACATACATAGTTCGACACCTAACGAATTTAAATTGGCTCTTGTATAAAATACTTTAAAGAACTCAATTTATTCTTCCTTTAAAATTATAAAGAAGAAGAAATCGCCTTTTAAATAGAAATTAATCCATCTTTCATCTTTGTTTGTATTCCCTTTGAAGCTTTGATGAAACTTGTAAATAGATTTAAAGAATTCATAATTTCACAACAACAATAAATGGAAAGAAGAAATCATCAGAGAATTCGGATTGAGAACGCTGGATATAAAAATTAGCAATTCATAAATTCCACAGAACCAACACAAATAATACGAAGAATAACGAACGGCGGACTATCGTCTGTCAAATTGATGAATGTGCTTTGAAGGACCGACGGATGAATGGACGGATGGCTAGTGAACAGGAATAGGGAGTAGGGACACATCCGAATGCTAGTAGGTATTAAAATTCAACAGAAATCACCATTGAATGTGGTGTCTTTAGAACCTGACGAACTCAAAACCCATCGGGAATAGGGTAGGAGGAGGAGTTATTGCTAAATTTATGCATCGCCAAATTTACATAGTTAATTTAACTGAAGGGTCATTCATATTCAGAAAGATTCATAAAATTATAAGGTTTAAAGTTTTCAAAGTTGGAGGGTGGACGTTTATTTCGTAATTAGAATTTGTCACAAGTTCGACCGGGTTTATGAAGGTTGTTGTTGTCATAGTCGTCGGTCGTTGTCGTTACAGAGCATATTCTTGTAAAGAAATTTTGTCTAGGGTTGTTATTAGGGAGCTTTGTTAAGTGCTGGGCCGATGTTTAAATAGAATATTTTTGACAATACAATAATGTTGACTAACCCTCTCAACTACTCACGGACAAATTTTGGTAGCAATAAGGTTAAGCTTTTAACTGTGAAAACTCTCAAGATTATTTAACCTAATTGCATAAATGATTTGTTTGGGACAAAAAATTGGCTATTTATTTTTCGAAATTTAGGGATAATTTAAATATGTATTCACAATTTTTGGGTACATTGGCTGCAGACTTTGCATTACTGCAGCACAAGTATATTTTTTGATTTTTCTTACAGTTTAATTGGGGCTCACTAAAACTGAATTTGTAATATTGGAGCGAGAAAATTCTGTTAAATGGAAAAAATGTGTTCTTTTTTGACTATAGTATTTCTTTTCTTTGAACGCCTACTTAAAGCTTTTTTTAGTCCCTGGGAGATTTGGGTGGGTGCGAAGTTGGGTTTGTGCAAAATTTCTTCGTATTAAAAGACGAACTCACATAAAACATTTTTCAATGAGCACAACGCAAAAGAATCATTTATTGGAAACTAATCCTTTGGGCTTGAGTATTATTCTCTACTACAAACGGATTGTTGTGATCGCTATGGTTCACCTTTTTCTGATTGATTTAACCATGCCAACCTCCAAGAGTCGAGGTGGATTGTCGTCCCATTTTGAACATGTTATTTTATCAGTGAAATGAACTCCTGAAATAAAAATAAATTTCATTAAAATTGTATATTTGAAATATTATCGTACTCGTGGTGCGATGGCCGGCCATCTCAAATTTGTTTCCCTTCCTTATGCGAGGAATTGACAAATTCTTAATACTGTAGGTCCTCACTGTTTTTGTCAAGGTTACTCGCACACGGCATTTTTTGGGAGTTGTCAGCCACTAGGCACTATAAAATACCTGAGTTAAACAAGTGTGAGGAGCAACAGAAATATCTGGCCAAAAGTTTTCTTGTAGGCGTACGATTTGATACTGAAGCACTGTGGGCAGCAGAAAAATACAAGTCGTTGGAAAAAAGTAAACAAAACAACAGAAATACTTACTTATTTACTTTAGATGGTGATACAGTCCGGGGCGGACCTTGGTCTCAACCAACATGCGTCTCCAGCCAGCTCGGTCCCTAGATATCTGTCTCCAGTTTCTCACACCAATTTGGTTGAGGTCTTCACCCACCTGCGTGCGCCACCTGAGTCACGGTCTTCCTCTACTACACCGTCCCTTGGGATATAATTCGTAGAACTTCCGGGCTGGAGCGTTGATGTCCATTCGCTTTACATGATCCAACCATCTTAAACGTTGGACTTTAATTCTGTTAACTAGGTCTCCTTCATTCTCCATCTATGCACACGGGACCAAAAATCACCCTAAGAATTTTTCTCTCGAAGCATCTTAGGACGCTTTCATCTTTCTTTGACAAGGTCCAGACCTCAGCGCAATAAATGAAAACCGGGATGATGAGTGTCTTATAGATGGAGATTTTAGATGCTCGAGAGGACTTTACTACTCAATTGCCTTTTAAGTCCAAAGAAGCAGCGATTTGCAAGAGTTATTCTGCGTTTGATTTTAGCGCTGGTGTCGTTGTCTGAGTTTATTGCAATGCCCAGGTAGACAAAGTCCTCAACTACCTAGCAAAGTTATAGCTGTCCATGGTGACGTTTCTAACGTGACTAAACCCACTCCGCTTCCGTCGCAAATACAAATTCAAAAAAGCATAAAGTAACTCAAAATTAGATAGATAGATAGATTTTTTATTTTCGGTATTTAGATATACATTTGGTTAGCTACCGCACAGTTTACACACAGAGATTTGATATGCTATAATAATATCTTTCTACTGAATAAGTATTTTAATTTAAATAAAGTTTACAAAAAAAATAAAGAATTTACTTTGAAGGAAAGTACAAATAAAACCTTCAATACAAAATAATAAAAAAAAAAAAATCAGGTACGTTTGGACTGGAATTATCAAAATTAGATTTACACAATTCAATTGAGAAATTTAACAATTTTAATATGATTTGAAACACAAAAATCTACCAATTTTGAAATGATTTGAAACACAATTATATTTATACGTTTTTAATTTTAAAGTGATTTGAAACACAAAAGATATCAACAAAAATTTTGGTGATTGAACTGCAACAACTGCTGTTTTAAGTTACATAACTATTGCGGTATGCTAAGGCGTGTTTGCAGTACTTATAAAGGGTAGACCATCCTATCGCTCCATTGAGTATTTCATAGAGTCGGTTTAGGGTGAGATGACTTGATTCAAAATACAATCGTCGGATTTCCTGCAGCATTGGACAGATCGCAATAAAATGGATTGTATCTTCATTCTCTCGTCTGTTGCAAAGCTCGCAAATTTGTGACAAGTCAGCTCGTTGGGGCATAAAGTTTAAGTTTAACAATTCGACACGAGCTCTGAATATGTAGCTTATAGCTTCGGCCGAAAATTCAGTACAGAAATAATTCGCTTCCGAGGGTAACTGGTGATTGATCATTGTTTATAAAAATAGCAGCAAAACCATGATAGTCATGAGACCTTGCAGCGGTGTTCAAGAGCAGAAAGTGTCTCGGTTGGAGAACGATCTCCTGTTTTTAGAGCTCTATTTTCAATTCTTTCCAAAAGTCTCAAGTACGTTATTGGGGCACCAGCTCAAATATAAAAGTTATACTCGAGTTTTGAACGAAGGTGTAATCGTCGGAGAAAACCCAAACACAGCATTTTTAGCGATGTTAAATATGTGATCACTCCACAATAAGTGGTTTGTGAAGCACATACATACATACATTCTGCAAGTTGTTCAATCTCCACTATGCAAGTACTACCCATGAAAAGTGACATTAGGTAAGGGTTACGTTTTTGCGACAGTAGACCGCATAGAGTTTTCGAAACATTAAATTCTATACGGTTTTTGATTCCCCATTAACCGGACTATGCTGTCAAGATGAGAATTTAATGAGCGTATCATAAATTGCCGTTGATAGTCCACAACTGAAGAAGAAAGATGAGAATCTAAAAAGGAATATGGAAAGCCGAGAGTATTGTCATCAGCGAAACTATTAAGTGGGTTACAAGCTTTAGACAGAAGATCATTTATAAAACAAGGAAGAGCGTCGGAAACAAAACGGAGCCCTAAGGCACAATAGTATTTATTTTGGGGATATCCGTCCAATACTACTTGAATTGAACGGTCCGAAAGGTAATTACTAACCCAACGAAGAAGAAGATTCATCAATACCAAATGCAACGCATTTTGGACAAGAGAGCTTGATGCCAAACTCTATGTAATGCCTTTGAAATATCAAGTCTTATGATCATAATTTTTTAAAACGATTTGGGGATTTGTTCCACTGTTCGGTGAGATAAACGATGAGATCACCATCCGATCTATTGCTACGAAAGCCATAATGCCGATCATTAAGATCGTTCTTCAAGATATTTCTTAAACTGTAAGTAAATCAGTGCTTCCATGACTTTGGAAAAAACTAGACGATATAGTAAGAGTCGGAGGATGATTCGCCTATTTGCGTTGAAGAACACCTCTTCAAAACAATAGAGGCGATACTGTTCTGGCCAGCGGATTTGTGAATGTCAAAATCTTTTAGTTCTCTTGCAACTGAACGAAGTCGAAAAAAGATTCGTCCCATGATATCATTTACGCTTTCGAGTAGAGGAGAATACATGTCACTTATTAGCAGCAGAAAATTAACAGCAAACTGGTCTGCGAGCAAATTGGCTTATCAATCGAGCTTAAAAAATGACGCTGACATTTTTATACCTTTGGGACATTGCAGTATTTTTTTCCGTAATTTCTGATTACTTCCCGTCGATTTGTCTTACTTAAAAATTTGTACCTTTTCGTGTTGGGTTACAAAAAAAATGTTAGTTGAAAAATTTGAAAATTGCCAACAATATTTTTCATATAAAGAAATAGTTTAGTTTGAAAATCTAGTTTTTTTTCAATAGATTTTTAGTCGAAAACAAATTTTTACTAATTTTAGAAGAATTTCTTAAATTTTTACAAAATCGAGAACCGAACTTCAATTTTTACCAAATTTTTTTGTAGATTTTATTTTTTTTATCAAAATTCGGACTGTTGGATTCTTATAAAAAACTACTGAAACAATATTTTCGTCAAATAAAAACAGTTTGAAGACACTATTTTTAATTTTTAAAAGTTATTTCAGTCGTATCGTAAGTAAATGTTTACAAACTATTCTTAATTTTTTTATTTAGTTTTTCATTTTTTGTAAAAAAAAACTAACAATTCTATTTCTCTTAAAATTGTACTGAATATTGACAATATTTTTTTTTAAAGATAAAAGTAGTTTAAAGCCGATATCTCAAAGTTTTGAAAAGATATTTGAGTTAAAAATCAATTTTTACCTACATTATTAAATTTGTCTAAGATTTTTATTTTTTGTAAAACTAAATTTAACAAAATGTTAAAAAAGTTATTTTTCGTTGCAAAAAATTATTGTGGAGACAAAATCATTTTGTATTCGTAAGATTTTCGAGCTGACAAATTTTTTTTTCAGTTTTTTTAATTAAAAGAAAAAACGTTGTTGGATATACTTGTTTTAAATCAGGTTACAATATATTGTATAAAATTAATTTCAAGTCTCTAGCGTTTTTGGTTCGTAAGAAATTTAGGGTTAACCAAAAACCACCCACGCAATTTTCTTGAGATATATATGTGTGATATATATGTATGTATGAGATGTATAACAAAATTAATTTGAAGTCGATATCTCTTCTGGTTCTTGAGCTTTGGCCGACGAAAAAAACGTACAAACGTACGTACACACGCACGCACAGACATCTTTCTTAAATATTTTATTTCGACTCTAGGGACCTTGAAATGTCGAGAAATTTCAAAATTTTCAATTTGACAAATCGGATAAATTACAATACATAACTTCCTTTTGCGAAGTTAATAAGTCTATATGCGCTGAAATCCACGTAACTATCAAGGAAGCATAGTGCCCAGTTAAAGTCCCTGAAGAAATCTAAATGGGCGTCCCACTTCGCTTTCTTATATTGCCATACGGTTCTGATCGCATATTCTCATATTTTTTAGGATCAGAGATAAAAAACAAGTCAAAATAGTTTCATATCAAAGTCACAACCTCCAATAAGAATGACATTTTCGAAAGACGGTTAAAATGCTACTGCAAAATTTGTTTGACATTATCACCTTTAAGTGTGGGGAAATCGCATTTCTCGTAAACTAAACACTTTAGTTTTGTGATCTGGGGAAAAAAAATTACCAGTTTTTTGTGTTGCGGTATTGGAAATTCAATTCAAAAACTTAACGTTTTTGCCTAAATTTGTCTATCTGAACTGCGATGGGTCACAAATTGTAACATTTCATTTTTTTAATACAAAATCTGGTGTTCATCTGCTTCCTTAATTGGGAACAAAATTATCATTTAAGAACATCAAAGGAGAAGAAAAAACTGATAACAGAAGGTACCCTATACCTCTCAAGTCTCAAACTATCTTAATTAAAAATAATTTTGTTTTCATACGTATGTGTATGTATGTATGTGAGAATATGTTCCTTTTTTTTAATGAACCACTTTGTGTGTAGAATTAGTATTTTAATACCTTATTATGTTAATTTTAAACTTCATTAAAAATTTCGAGAGGTGGCCCCATTTTATATTAAAACAAAAAAAAACATCTACACTTGTAGGTAACTTCCCTCGTTAACCAAATCAAAGGGGGAACGGACACAGAACACAAAATGGTTCATCAGTTTTTAAAACTTTTTTTAAAAATTTAATCGAAATGCTGTTAATGTATTCTTTCAGACAGGTACTTCAAGCAACATTTAAGCACATTTCGTACAAAAACAGAACCAACAAAAAAAGGACTATTTACATGCTCCAAAGAGATATCGATTCGATACATTAAGCTTTCAGTTGTAGGTAGGCAAGGTACTTTAACTTTTCAGTTGGAAAAACACATTTCAGTTTATGATTTACAACCAACCTACATTCTAGAAAGTAATTTTTTCAACATCAATAAAATCAACGAAGTGTAGATAGGTTAGTGTTGGTGTATTTATAATATACATGCAGACATACTAACACCATAACATTTTGTTTACTTAATAAAAAGTTTTTGGTAAATTTCCTGCCGCTGAAATAGGAAAAGCAAGCCAAAGGAAAACGAGTTAGTTAGCTGGAAAATGTAATATTTTTGCAATAATGATGCATACAAATGAATGTATTGGTACAGGTTTGGTAAAGACTTTTCAAAAGGGATATTAAACACGATGATTTGTGTTTTCTGAAGTGGAGGTGTGTTCCGAAAATATCCAAAGTTTTCCTTAGAGGCAAAAATATTTGTATATATAAGGTTAATATAATTTTGGCCTTAAGTTCAATAAGAGAATTCATGTTTGATTTGAGAACAATTAAGTGGTGATTCTCATCGGCTTTGTTGATCTTTTTGATGATTAAATGAAAACTATTTTCATCTGATTTTTCCCAACGTTTCGACGGTGATTGCCGTCTTCTTCAGGGGATGTCTTTATTCACATAAATGATAAGAGTGTTTATTTAATACATATGAATATTATGTAAAGCGTTCAAGTATGACTTACATTGATTTAAATATTACAAAAACATTAAAACAAAAAACAATTTAAACAATTAAAACAAATAAAAATAAAATTTAAAGCGTTTCCGACTTTGAAGACTTGTCACTGTTAAATGTAAACTGTTGAATTGTTTGTGTCTGAAACTAAGGAACAGTAAACGGCGGATATGTTTTGAGTGTCTTGTTTGCGGTTCATATTATTTTTGTTATTTATTATGTGAAGTGTTTCTAATGTATAGCGTTTGGATGTATGTAATGTATGGAATAAAGACATCCCCTGAAGAAGACGGCAATCACCGTCGAAACGTTGGGAAAAATCATCAAAAAGATAAAATATCTTATAACTAAAAAAAGTATTTTGATACTAAAACAAGTGTGTTATAGTTATTGATAACTCGGCTCGCTACATTGGCGACGAGGTAAAAAAAGAGAAAGCAAACTTATTTTAATAATAATATAATATTTGCAAAGTGATTGTAGACTCTCTAAAATAAAGAGTTCGCTATTTTGCTTAGAAAGAGTCCATTTTTTGTGATTTCACAATTGTGAAAAAAAGTGATGCACATTCAAATGAGTAAGGAAAAGGGGGCACATTGAATTGAGCCAAATAAATAAAAAAAAAGAAAAAGTCCTATTTTGTAGTGTAATCACGCACATTGGATTTTGCTAAGACACATTAAACTGTGTAGGTAGTCAAAAACAGGAGCGCATTTAATTTTGTGTAAGTTGTCAAAAGAAAAAAAGGCGCGCATTCAATTGCGCTTGATAAAGTCTAGATCTATAGTTCTAGAAGTCATAGAATATAAAAAAAAATAAATGAAATCAAACCAATTTTATGCGAAGTCATTGATAAAGCCAATATAAGATCTGAATGGGAGCGATGGTACTGATTATTCCGTCTTTATTTGGCTGCAGAAGAAATAAACTTACTTAAGGTGGCGCTACAGTCTTGTGTGAACTAGGGCCTCACCCAACAAACTTCTCCATCTAGCTCGGTCCCTAGATAGATGTCTCCAGTTTCGCGTTGGGTGAGGTCACCTTCCATTTGTGCGCTCCACCTGATCCGCGGTCTTCTACTGCACTGTCCTGTGGGTGCGGATTCGAAGACTTTCCGTCGTTCTATCTTCTCCTCCACTCACCTTCGATGCATACGGGACCGTAGATCACACGAACAACTTTTCTCTCAAAGCGACCCAAGGTGATTTCATCCGCTTTTGTCATGGTCCATGCTTCTGCACCGTATAACAGCACGGGGATGATAAGGGTCATATATAGCAACACTTTGGTCCCTCGAGAGAGGACTTTACCACTCAATTGCTTTTTTAGTCCAAATAAACAGCGGTTAGCAAGAGTTATTCTGCGTTTGATCTCAGCGTTGGTGTTGTTTTCTACGTTTACAGCGGAGCCTAGGTAGACGAAGTCCTTGACTACCTCCAAGTTACGTCTGTCGATTGTGACGTTTTGACCAAGACGTCGGTGCTGTATGTCCTTTTTAGACTACAGCATGTACTTTGTTTTGCCCTCATTAACCTTTAAACCCATTTTTGCCGCCTCTGCCTCAATACTCACAAAAGCCCCATTCACATCACGCTGAGATCTTCCGATTATGTCGATGTCATCATCATATGCCAGTAATTGGACAGACTTTTGAAAGATAGTGCCTCTAGTGTTGACGTGTGAGCTCTGCACTATCCTTTCAAGCACGATGTTAAAAAAATCACATGACAGCGCATCACCTTGTCTCAAACCTTTTTTGACATCGAAAGGTTCTGTTAAGTTGTTTCCAAACTTTATGAAGCAGCGTGAATTCTTCATGGTCATCCTGCACAAACGGACGAGTTTGGCAGGGATACCAAAACTAGACATGGCTCTATACAGCTCGACCCTGTAGATGCTGTCATATGCAGCCTTGAAATCGATGAAAAGATGGTGGGTGTCGATTTGGTGTTCTTGGGTTTTTTCCAGGATCTGACGTAATGTGAATATTTGATCAACTGTGGACTTTCCTGGTCTAAAACCACACTGATAAGGACCTATCAGGTTGTTTACGATGGGCTTTCGACGTTCACATATTACGGCAGAGAAGATTTTATAGGCGATGTTAAATAGACTGATTCCTCTATCGTTATTGCAGTTTAGAGGGTCTCCTTTTTTCAGGATCAATACTGAGGTTCCATTCGTCGGGCATGCTTTCTTCCGACCATATTTATCAAATTAGTTGGTGCATGCTCCTAACCAACTTATCTCCAGCAGCTTTAAAGTGCTCAGCATTCAAGCCATCCGCTCCAGCGGCTTTAAGACTTCAGCTTAGATATGTGAATCTTTACTTCGTCTTAGTCAGGGTTACAGGATTGTTGTCTTTCGTCGTCTATGTTGAATGGATCATCCTGCCTGACAGCGGTTTAGTTCGTCGTCGCCGTTATACAGTCTGCAGAAGTGGTCCTTCCATATCCTCAGCATTGACTGCGGTCCCACTACTATGAGTGGAAACATCGTCTTTGCAGCCTTCGGTTCTAGGTTTATGTAGCTGTGAATTTCGTTTCACCTGTTCATAAAACTTTCGAACCTCATTCCTGCTTTTATACCTCTCAACATCTTCGACCGCACGCTTCTCATGCCCTCTCTTTTTCCTTCTGAAAAGTCGGCGTTCCTCTCGCCTCTTCTGCTCATAGCGCTCACGAGCAGCTCTCGGCCTTTTATGCAGCGCCGCTTTGCGTGCCTGTTGTTTGGCTGCATTCGCCTACCGACATTCCTCATCAAACCAAGGGTTATTTGTTAGTGGCTGTTTGAAACTCAGCACATCAGAGGCGGTTTCTCTGAGTGCATCTTCTCACTGTTGCCACTGGTTTTCGATACATTGTGTTGGCATTGGCAGCAGAGAACTTCGAGAGAGGTTACTTGTAACTCGGTCGGAAAAGGATTTGGCGATCTCTGTCGATTGTAGCCGTTCGACGTTGTACCTTCTCCAAGCATCTCCCTGTTTTGCCTTGGGTCTGGAAATCCGAAGTGCTACCTTGGCTACAACGAGGTTGTGTTCCGAGTCGATGTTAGCTCCTCGAAAAGTTTGTACATCTTTAATGCATATAATACACAAGGTGCTATTGTAGAACCAGGTGATGATGTTGATGTTTTCGAGGTTTTGGTGGCTAAACTAAACGAATTCTTTTCTCCACAAAGGAACTCTACATTCTAACGTCACCTATTTCGGGCTTTGAAACCAGAACAATGTGAAAATATTAGTACATTTATGGTCAGATTAGGAAATCAGGCGGCAAAATGTTCGTTTGGGGAAACGAAAGAAGACATTTTGGCAATTAGTATTAAAGAGAAGGTAATCGATTCTTAGGCACCAACTAATCTAAAAAACGGCTTTAAAAAAAAAAATATTCGTTGTCAGAGATAATTGAAATGTGCCAGGTCCACGAAAAAATTACTAATCAATCTGAGGTAATGCTTCTATCTATTTCCACTGCGTCTGTCAATAGTATCACTTTTCGAAAGGGGGGTAAAAATGATTAAGACGATTGTAGTAGATGTGGTCGTCAGGGACCATCAGGAAAATCACCTAACTGTCCGGCAAAAGAATGAAAAATGCAACAAGTGTGGCTTCATCGAGGACTTTTCGCGGAAATGCAAGACAAAATCAATAAAACGTCAAGCAAATCTGGGTTTTCTAGGGTACGTTTCATTGAGAACGGAGGAAGCGAAAATGGGAGCGAAGATGAGACTCAATTGGTAGAACACGATTGTTTCCGAGTTGTAGATGGTCATAACATGGACATGAACGAAATGATTGAGTGTCAAGTCGGTGGCCACCATATATCAATGGTCATTGACTCAGGGTCAGGGTTTAATCTCTTAGGTGAATCCGACTGGCAGTTACTAAAAAGCTATATTGCTGTAATGTGGGATATTAGAAAAGAGACGACAAACCAATTTAGGGCTTATGCGGGTTATGAATTGCTCAAAATTAGGGCTGTTTTCGAAGCTCCGTTATGCATTGCAGAGCGTCCTGAAGTGATTGCTTCATTCTACGTGGTTGAGAGTGGGAGATAATCGTTATTAGGACGAGAGACGGCAGTGAAGTTAGGCGTTTTGAAACTAGGGCTTGATGTTAATTATCTCGAAAGTCCAAAACCGTTCCCAAAGATTATAGGGATCAAAATAAGTCTGTCTATCGATACATCTATTTAACCCGTTCAGCAACCTTAACGTTGAGTCCCAGCTGCCTTAGAAGATAAAGTCGAGGCGAAGCTTAAAGACGCAGTAGACCAAGACATCATCGAACCACTTTCAGGACCAAGCTCTTGGATCTCACCGATTGTGGTAGCATTTAGGAGCGATGGTGAAAGTCGACATGATGAAAGCTTAAAGGTGGTACTAAATATTTTCAAAGACTTCAATGTGACGCTCAATATAAGGAAAAATGCTTGTGGAAAGTACAAAAGCTAAAATTCTTAGGACACATCCTGTCGACAGAGGGTAAAAGCCCAGACCCGGACAAAATAAAGACAATACAAGAATTTCGACCTTCACAAAGCAAAAAAGAGACAAGAAGTTTCCTTGGATTGGTGACATATCTTGGAAAATTCGTCCCAGATATAGCTGATGTCACGGAACCACTCAGGTGTTTGATAAAAAAAGATGTCAAATTCGAATGGGCAGATTCTCAACAAAAGTCTTTTCAGAGATTAAAACTGCTTCTAGCAGATTGAACCACTCTCTCTTACTTTGACTTAAAGAACAGCATTCGACTTATAGCTGATGCCAGCCCAGTAGCGTTGGGGGCAGTCCTTATTCAGTTTGAGAACGAAGTACCAAGGGTTTTATCATTTTCGCCTATCCCAGGTGGAGAGGATATACTCTCAAACGGAAAAGGAGGGCCTAGCGTTAGTATGGGCAGTTGAAAGGTTTTCATACTACCTATTCAGTTTCACGACTGTGTAAAATACAAACACCAGAAACGTTCGACGAACAGGGGGAGCAGAATATATTTGCGATAGTTGAAAAGTCAGTACCCAGAGCGAGTACCATATCAGAGATTTGTTCGAATAACACCAAGGATCAGGAGCTGATGGAGGCTGTCAACAACGTTCATACTTTCCATTCAGACTTGAATTGTGTACTATAGGCAATATTCTTATAAGAGGAACTAGGATCGTAATACCTATGGCACTACGCTCTAGAATTCTAGAAATTGCTCACGAAGGCCACCCTGGTGAAACAGCAATGAAACCGAGAGTCCGTTCCAAAGTGTGGTGCGCATTGGTAGACAGAGATGTCGAACAGTTTTTAAAAAAGTGCCGAGATTGTCTCATTGTTTCGAAGCCTAGCCAACCAGTCCCCATGAGTAGACATGTTTTTCCCAACAGACCTTGGTCTAACTTAGCAATGGATTTTCTGGGGCCTTTGCCTAATCACGACTATATTCTAGTTGTATTTGACTACTACTCCAGACACCAAGAGTTTAAATTCTTAAAAAAGATAACTTCCAAAGATGTGATTACTTTTTGAAAGCGATATTTTGTAGACTAGGGTGTAGGGTATCCAAAGCTTATCACGGCACGCGGACAACGGACGACAGTTTGTCAGCGAAGAGTTTAAAACCTACTGTAAAGATAACAATATAGAGCTAATAACTTCACCACCTTATTGGCCACAAGCGAACAGTGAAGTGGAGAACATGAACCGTCAGATCGTAAAACGCTTGAAGGTAACCCACTCTAACGGAAGGAATTGTAAATAAGAGATGCAGAAGTTCACTCTTATGGAAAACGTAACTTCCACGGCGCAACAGGAAAAGCACCATCGGAGTTACTTTACAATCGAACAATCCGCTACAAAATTCTTTCAATGCTGGATATAGAGGAACAAATGCTTGATTCGTAAGCTAGGGACCGCGATTCCATAAATAAACAAAAAGGGAAAGAAGGGTAAAATAGGGAACGGGGAGCTAAATATTCAGTTATAGAAATAGTTGATAGGGTGTTAATCAAAAATGTAGCGTTCTCTGACAAACTTACTCCCAACTTCGATCAAAGGGAATTTGAAGTGATTGACAGGAAGAAAAGCGAGGTCACGGTAAAAGCTGGAAACAAGGTGTTTCGACGTAACATTAGCCATGTTAAGAAGATACCCACTGGTTGCGTAAAACCCTTAGACAAATCACAAGCTTAAAGTAATAATTATTTTTCTACAGGTTCCAACATGTCAACAGATGTGAATGATAATCCAACCATCACGACCACCACCCCATCGGCAGCATAAGAACAAGAAGCGCCAACTGATGTCAAAGGTAGTGATCCGAGGTTGACGTTAAAGCTGAAAAATATTAAAGGGATGTGGAGACCTGTGCCAGAACACGACCAGGAGAGTGGAAGATTATCTGTTGTGAGCATATGAGAAGAACCGGTTCGGCTTTAGAACAAGATCAATATTTGTTATCAGTTCAGTTGTCAATTAGTAGCCGAAGAGTAAAGATCTTATAACTAAAAAAAGTATTTTAAAACTAAAACAAGTGTGTTATAGTTATTGATAACTCGGGTCTCTACAATTTGTAACTCAAATTTAATTTTTGTACATGTTAAGGTTTAAAAAATTTCATTTGAAAGTTAAATTAAATCACCAATTTTTCGTACTTTTTGAAATCCAGTGTTAACTATTGAATTTGATCTATGGCTATTTCTATTTTGTTAAATTATCAAAAATATCACTATAAAAATGTTAAACTCCTTAACACAAAATGCAATCATTTTAATAGGAATTAATTTCAGAATTATTTGTTCATGTTAGTCAATAGGATAAACATACACTAGTCTTAAGCTTTCTCCAAGTCAAGCAAAAAGCAATTCATTTGGAAATTGCATTAAAGCACGAAAAAAAACTTTTGAAATTAAAATTACATATGCATGTTTAGTTTTCAATCGGAAAAATCTTAAATAAAAGTCGAGTTTTCAAAAAATATTATCCTTAAATAAATAACGAGACTGTTAATTGTATAAATTAACCATAACCATTAAATATATTGTAGTACCCGTGGCATGATGGTTAGTGCGTTGGATTGTCATGCAAGGGGCTTGGGTTCAATCCCTGCCTGTGCCACCTTAATTTAAAAAATTAATTTTCGCGGGTACTGCCTCTTGCGAGGAATTGACAATTTCTTCAAGAGTAATTCTTGTCATGAAAAAGTGCTTTCTCAAAACTAGCCGTTCGGATTCGGCCCAAAATTGTAGGTCCCTTCCATTCCTGACAACAATACTCGCACACAGGAATGGTTGAGAGTTGTAAGTCACTAGGCCCTGGTTCACAACGGACTGTTGCGCCACCCCATTTGATTTTGATTAAATATATTATGTAGGTATCCACATTTGTTCAAGTCAACCCATTGATTAATAATTGACTTCAAACATCACTTTTAATGGCTAAATAGGAAGAAAAGGATATTGAAACAAAATATCTATCGGGTGTTTCCTTAGGATCTTGAGAATTTTATATGAATAATAATACAAGACGGAAATATTTTATTTTAATCGTTTTAGAAATAAATAAGTTGTATTTTTATAAATATGACTTTCAGCATAAGTTGGCAGCAAAACAAATTAAACAGTCCGTTGAGAACTAGGTCCTAGTAACTTAGAACTCTCAACCATTCCTTTGTGCGAGTAATGTTTTAAGGGATGGAGGGCAATAACAGATTTTAAGCCGATTCCCAAAGGCTATTTTGAGAGCTCACTTTTCATAACAAGTATTACTCTTCCAGAATTTGTCAATTCCTTGCAGGCAGGGGTTGAACTTAGACCTCTAGCATCACAGTCCAGCGTACTAACCATCATGACATGGATACTAGCGGCTAGGAGTTACATAATCCAATTTTTCACTGCTTTTTCCAATAAATCTGGATTCATACAACGATGGCTTTAATATTGGCTTCCAATGCTTCAAAAGTTGCTGACCCCACGTGCAGAAGTAGGATCACTTCTGTAAACAAATAAGTTAAGTACGTTGTTTAAAATTCTAAGTCTTATTGGAACCAAATGTCATCCGTAATTCGCATTTTTTCCTCGTTCTAAATGGAGATTCGTTAATAGCATAAGATTGCATCCGATCCATGTTTTGCTTTTTGACGAAGCCATTTCGTTAGAAAAAAAGCTTCATTGCTTAACTAAATTCTTCGCTCTTATTCTGAGTTCAAACAATTCATAATGAATTGCCAAGCCTTACAGAACAGAAATGTCAACACATGTAAACGTTCTAAACTTTAAAACTATAGCCAACAACCACCGAAATTTCGTATGCAGCTAAAAAAAACACCCTATACAATCTACATACATATATGAATGTAGAAGTTAGTTTTAATGAGACTTATTATTTCGAAAGTCATAACTAATGCCCCTTTTAAAGGTACCAAATGACTTACTTTAAATTTATCAAATTGTTAAACGAATCTTTGATTACCTTCAAATTGAAGATACTGCTTGAAAATATACGGAACCTTTTAATATCTTATTAACCTTCCTTGTTAACATTGCTTTGTATTTGAATACTATTTCCCTTTTAATTTGTTTGCCTTCGTGTTCCCCATCATTCTTAATTAAGTTTAAGTGTTCTCCGTTACCAAAGCGTTCAACGTTTCACTTGGTTTTCAACATACCTACATACCTATCTTACAAACTAAAGGAAAACATCATTATTGTATTTAAAGGCTATATGATTGTCTTGGAAGGCGAGGAAGGCATACGAAAACATAGGTTCTCTTTACAAACGTCGCCGTCGCGTTGCTCGTTGCCTAAAATCAAATTAATGAATCCTCTCATACGTTTGATAGGTAAGTAGATAGATATAACGTTTACGGTAAACCATTAAGCTTTATGAATGAAATGTTAAGGAAGGAAGCAACCATTTGGGAAGCCACATTAACACATACCATATTAAGAGACTCATCCTAATAACATGCTATGCCGCAACCAAAGATCCAAGTTAATGAAAGATTTAACTGCCAATAGGAATACCTTTACGGAATTATTATAACCTTTACACATGTCCTTCGCACATACTTGTACTCGTAGGCAGGGTTACCATGTCCTGAATTAATTCGACTATTTTAAAAAACAATTGTAGCCCAAAATCAAAGCCAAAAAAGAGGCTGGGATGCGACCCACACTGATAACTATCCGTTACGTCTGACGATTTGTCTTGCTTAAAAGTTTGTAAAAATTTGTTTTAGAAATTGCCAACAATATTTTTCATATAAAGAAATAGATTAGTTTGAAATTATAGTTTTGTTAAATAGATTTTTAGTCGAAAACAAATGTTTACCAATTTTAGTAGCATTTCTGGTTTTTTGAAGAACGGACTGTTGGATATTTATAAAAAAACTAGTGAATATCGAAAAGAATATTGTATGTGAAATAAAAAATTTTGGAGACAATGTTTTTAATTTTTGAAAAGCTATTTGAGTCGAAAGTAAATTTTTACCTTGTATTGTATTTTTTATTAGGTTTTTATTTTTTGGAAGAAAACTGTCTTATAAATTTTTCTCAAAGACGTACTAAATAATGACAACAATATATTTAAAAAGTTAAAAGTACTTTTAAGCCAATCTCTCAAATTCCATTCATAAAATTTTCGAGGTGACAAATATTTTTTTTCAGTTTTTTTTTGATTTATTAAAGAAACTTTTAATTGAAATTTTTCCCAAAAATATATTTGTTTAGTATTGCAGTAGAATACATAATATGAAATTCCTTTAAAGTCTCTATTATCTGTATAACAAAATTTATTTGAAGTCGATATCTCTACTGGTCCTTGAGTTATTGTCGACGAAAAAAACGTAACGAACGTACGTTCAAGCACGCACGCACTGACATCTTTCTAAACATCTTTTATTTCGACTCTAGGGACCGAGAAATGTCAACATTTTCAATTCGAAATATCGGACCGATTACAATAACATCCTATGGGAAGTTAACTAGTAGCCCAAAAATAGTCTAAACTCACATGTCCTTAGCACATACTCGTTCGTAAGGTTGCCATATTCTGAGCTACTTTTATGCCATATCTTGGCCAAAATCAAAGCCAAACAAGCAGCTCAAAAATTCTCATCGAAATGTGTGCTAAATTATTATTTCATTTTATGTGTTAAGTTTGGAAAGAGTTCATTAAAGGAATATGCCTCTATACTACAGGATTTGAAGTTTAATTACTGGATACAAATTTTGCTTTACTATAGTTTAACAGAAAATTAGAGCCCAAGATTAAATTTGACATTTTTTTGTTAAGAATAGCCCAACTTCTGATAAATAGCGCAGTTTAGGAAGGATAGCCAAATTTCTAATAAATAGCTCAAGTTCCAAAAAATGAACTAATTTCAAATAGATATTATAACTTCCAATAGCTGCAAACAAAGCTGCTGACGGCATTGCTGCCGAACTATTTAAAGCAGCAGGTGATGACTTGGTATAGAGCATGCACCAACTTATCTGCAAAATATGGTTGGAAGAAATATTCACACTACGGCAGATCTTGGAAATGACCCAGGAGCCTCCAATCGATAAGCACCATCACTTTATCGATTTTAAAGCCGCGTATGACAGCATCCATAGGAAAAAACTCTACAGAGCAATGTCTAGTTTTGACATCCCTGTCAAACTTATCCGTTTGTGCAGAATGACGATTGAGAGTACAAGCTGCATTCGTCGGAAAAGATCTCGCCGATGCATTTGATGTCAAAAAAGGTTTTAGAAAAGAGGCTGGGATGCGACCCACACTGATAACTTCCCATCTTTTCTGTCGATTTGTCTTGCTTAAAAGTTTGTCTATATGTACTCGTATCAATTTTTACCAAATTTGTGTACTCTTTTTTGTAGATTTTATTTTTTATGAAAAAACGGACTGTTGGATTTTTATATAAAAATTACTGAATATCGGAAACAATATTTTCGGTTAAAAAAAAAATTTTGAAGACAATATTTTTAATTTTTAAAAAAGCTATTTGAGTCGTAAGTAAATTTTTACCAAGTTTTAGTATTGTTTTTTTTAAAGTTTTATATTTTGTAAAAAAAACTGTCAGTTCGAATTTTTTAAAAATTTTAACAAATGTTGAAACAATATTTCTTATAAGAAAAAATTAGTTTGAAGCCAATATTTAAAATTTTTATAGAGATATTTGAGTCGAAAATCAATTTTTACCATCTTTTACACATTTTTTTTAGGTTTTTATTTTTTTGTAAAAAAAAACTGTCAATTCGATTTATCTCAAAATTTGTCCTAATATTAAAAACAATATTCTTTATAAGAAAAAATTAATTACAAGCTATTACCTCAAAGTTTTTAAAAGATATTTGAATCTAAAAACATTTTTTACCAACTTTTGTTAATTTTTTTTCGGTTTTTATTTTTTTGTAAAAAAACTGTCAATTCGATTTTTTTCAAACTTTAATTGAATTTAAAAAACAAGATTTTACGAAAGATAAAAGTAAATTAAAGCCAATATCTCAAAGTTTTGAAAAGATATTTGAGTCGAAAATCAATTTTTACCAACTTTTATACATTTTTTTTTTAGGTTTTTTATTTTTTGTAAAAAAACTGTAAACTCGATTTTTCTCAACATTTTTCAAAATGTTGAAAACAATATTTCTTATAAGATAAAATAAGATTGAAGCCATAAATTTCAAGTTTTTGAAAAGATACTTGAATCGATATTCAATTTTTACGAACTTTAAGTAATGTTTTTTTTTAGATTTTTATTTTTTATAAAAAAAAATGTAAATTAGATTTTTCTCAAAATTTTATCAGATGCCAAAAACATTATTCTTCATTGCACAAAATTGTTTTAGAGATGAAATCATATTTCAGTCGTAAAATTTTAGAGGTGACAAATTTTTTTTTCAGTTTTATTGATTTATAAAAAAAACCGTTATATTGCTTTTTTTCAAAAAATTTACCTGTTTGGTATCACGTTACAATATATTATATAAAATTTAATTCAAGTCTCTAACGTTTTTGGTTCGTAAGATATTTAGGGTTAACCAAAATGTTCACCTTT
The DNA here is from genome assembly GCF_945859685.1 of Eupeodes corollae. Lineage (NCBI taxonomy): Eukaryota > Metazoa > Arthropoda > Insecta > Diptera > Syrphidae > Eupeodes > Eupeodes corollae. The sequence continues at coordinate 92,102,625 of NC_079147.1, forward strand.
TTTTTAAACTGCTATAGTAAAAAAATCAACCACGCGATTTTCTTGAGAGCCCTTTCTGCATCTTTCTGCCTTATTATCTGTATAACAAAATTTATTTGAAGTTGATATCTCTTCTGGTTCTTGAGCTATGGAGAACGAAAAAAACGTCGCGAACGTACGGACGTACGGACGTACGGACGTACAAACGTACATACACACGCACGCACAAACATCTTTCTAAAAATCTTTTATTTCGACTCTAGGGACCTTGAAACGCCGAGAAATGTCAAAATTTTCAATTTGAAAAATCGGAACCATTACAATAACTTCCTATGGGAAGTTAACAAGGCGATGCACAATCTTCAAAAGATGCATCCAATTACTCGAAAACGCAGATGATATTGACGTCATGTCAGTCTAGCGTTTTCGAGCATTGCGACGGATGCGAAGCAAATAGGTTTAGTGGTCAATGAGCGCAAGACCAAGTATATGCTGTCATCAAAAAAAAGACATTGAACTACGACGTCTTGGACAAAACTTTAATATAGACAGCTTTAACTTCGAGGTAGTTAAGGACTTTGTCTACCTAGCCACCGCTGTAAACACAGGCAACGACACCAAGTGCTGAAATCAAACGAAGAATAATTCTTGGAAATCGCTGCTTCTTTGGACTTAGAAGGCATTTGAGAAGTAAAGTCCTCTCTCGAGCATCTAAAATCACCATCTTTAAGACACTCATCATCATGGTTCTCAACAATGGCACTGAGGCCTGACCCCTGTCAAAGAAAGATGAGAACGTCTTAGGATGCTTCGAGAGAAAAATTCTTCGGGTGATTTTTTGTCCCGTATGCATAGATGGAGAATGGAGGAGAAGATGTAACGAATTCAAGTCCAACGTCTTAGTCATGTAGGGCGAATGGACATTAATGTTCCAGCCCGGAAAGTCTTCGAGTCCAATCCCGAGGGACGGCGGCGGCGGCGCATTAGAGAAAGCCCGCGACTCAGTTGTCGCACGCTGGTGGGTGAAGTCCTCAACCAACTTGGTGTGCGAAACTGGAGACAGCTAGCTAGGGACCGAGCTGGCTTGATACGCATGTTGGTTGAGTCCCTGGTCCGCCCGGTTTGTAGCGCCACCTTAAGAAAGTAAGTAATTCCAATAAATAGCCAAATTTCCAATGAATAGCAAAATCTGGCAAGCCTATTCGTACATCTCTGAATGCCTACGAGCTGTTGTAAGTACCACTGGCGTTGTGATGTTGTGTTTCTGGCAGACATTATTATGGTGATGAATTCACAAATGCTGTCTGAGCCAACACAAAACACTCTGGATATCGATTTTTGTATTCGCACAAAAACAATCCCGATGGGATAATACAAAACCACCTACAACCAAATGAAAGTCAAATGTAAAAGACGGTACCGTCGAAACATAAAACCAATGCGTGCGAATAATATTCATTCCCAACAGGATGAGTTTCTATAAATCCATATAAATTATACCTAGCTACGTATAGCCGTAGATACTTCAAAAATTTAATGATCCAAGTCTTAAATGATTATTATCTTTCTCTAATGACTGAATAAATATGCGGAATCAAAAATCATGGTTCATAATATCAATTTACGTATACATTTTATATTAATTTTTTATTTTTAAATGAAAGTAAAAATTTGAAAACGTATATAAATATATATGAGCGCATCAGAATATTTAATCACAAGATAATGTTCTAAAGTATATTTTTTGTGTGTGCATTTTTAAAAGCATCAAGAACCCTGCAAAAAACAAAATCACACTCTTAGTCAATTTTTTATTTGGGCCTGCCTGCTAATGCCTTTTAGTCTTGTAGAACACCGTCAATTTATTCACATTCTAGATTCAAACTTCAGGCCTTAGGAACATGGATACGAGTTTTAAATGTAAAATTAAGGCAAATTTTAAATGCAAAGACAGTTAAGAAAATACCACTCCGAAGAAAATACATAATAATAGAAAACAGATGATAATAATTCAGTACTTGAAGATTTTAAAGCTGGGGATGTATTTTATTTCAATGTTCATTTTACTAAGCCTTTAGGGTAAAAGATGTAGGTAAATCAAAAGGCAATTGGAAACTGCAACATCTTTCGGAAAATATGTAACAAATACAAAGATGAGCAACTGGTTACCAATAGGACCTTTCTTGTGATACACGATTCATGGTGGATAACATCATGCTGTGAGCTATAATAAAACAAGTTACGAAATGGGTAGAACTTTCAGAGCTGTTAGCGACCACAACCGTGATTTTAAGAACAACTGTCATAATGTTTCAGCCTATATTGTCGTAGAAGAAACTACATGTGTTCTACAGGGTTATCCATTTTGCGGTTTCAAAAGTAGATATAAGCACATATCAAATATTTTTGTTCATGATATTTCTTTTTATTGTAAAGTATAAATCTTGACATTAGTGAAACACTACAGTAATTAATTGACTACCAGGCGAATTCAAGCATTGATTCTTTTAAGGTAATTTTCGAACACTTTTTGTCACATATTGAGCGGTATCTGAGCTATAACTTGACGAATTCTGGTTTTTGAGACTTTTGCGTAGCCCCACCCACCGAGTGAGAAATGTGTTTCGTCACGGAAGAAAATCTTCTCACAAAAATCGGCGTCCACCACCTGCTACGACATTGTCAATGGTCAGTGGCTTCAGTTGTTGTATGTGGGTTAAGACAGTCCTAACTGCTGAGAACGACGGGTCTTCGGCAAAACATTCACTTATAGCAGCGATATTTTCAGTGGTACGAGCGAAGCGATGATGCACAGGCTTTACAATATCTGTTTACAGTTACAATTTCGCCAATCGCTTGTGCAGTTGGACGATTATGTAAAACATAATCTCCTCCGATTCATTTTTATAAATGTGAGACTTTCAACTGAACAAACAAATTGGTTTAAAAACTTTGATTTGAGTCATTTTGGATAGGGAACAAGTTTTAGATTTTCGATTTTGGAAAAGGGGGGGCGGGGGTGCATTTTTTGTAAATTTTTCATACTAAAAATCAATATTAAGAAACGAATCTCTGGAACAATTTAGAAGAGCCCCGGAACAATTGGGAACAAGTTTTGGAATTTTGAATTTCGGAAAAGGGGGGCCAGAACAAGGATAACATGATTTTTCGACTTAAAGTGTTTTTTTGGCTTCAACTCTTCATTTTTGAATATTTTTGAATGAATCTTTGGAACAATTTGATTTGAGTGATTTTGGATAGGGAACAAGTTTTAGATTTTCGATTTTGGAAAAGGGGGGGCGGGGGTGCATTTTTTGTAAATTTTTCATACTAAAAATCAATATTAAGAAACGAATCTCTGGAACAATTTAGAAGAGCCCCGGAACAATTGGGAACAAGTTTTGGAATTTTGAATTTCGGAAAAGGGGGGCCAGAACAAGGATAACATGATTTTTCGACTTAAAGTGTTTTTTTGGCTTCAACTCTTCATTTTTGAATATTTTTGAATGAATCTTTGGAACAATTTGATTTGAGTCATTTTGGATAGGGAACAAGTTTTAGATTTTCGATTTTGGAAAAGGGGGGGGCGGGGGTGCATTTTTTGTAAATTTTTCATACTAAAAATCAATATTAAGAAACGAATCTCTGGAACTATTTAGAAGAGCCCCGGAACAATTGGGAACAAGTTTTGGAATTTTGAATTTCGGAAAAGGGGGGCCAGAACAAGGATAACATGATTTTTCGACTTAAAGTGTTTTTTTGGCTTCAACTCTTCATTTTTGAATATTTTTGAATGAATCTTTGGAACAATTTGATTTGAGTCATTTTGGATAGGGAACAAGTTTTAGATTTTCGATTTTGGAAAAGGGGGGGCGGGGGTGCATTTTTTGTAAATTTTTCATACTAAAAATCAATATTAAGAAACGAATCTCTGGAACAATTTAGAAGAGCCCCGGAACAATTGGGAACAAGTTTTGGAATTTTGAATTTCGGAAAAGGGGGGCCAGAACAAGGATAACATGATTTTTCGACTTAAAGTGTTTTTTTGGCTTCAACTCTTCATTTTTGAATATTTTTGAATGAATCTTTGGAACAATTTGATTTGAGTCATTTTGGATAGGGAACAAGTTTTAGATTTTCGATTTTGGAAAAGGGGGGGGCGGGGGTGCATTTTTTGTAAATTTTTCATACTAAAAATCAATATTAAGAAACGAATCTCTGGAACTATTTAGAAGAGCCCCGGAACAATTGGGAACAAGTTTTGGAATTTTGAATTTCGGAAAAGGGGGGCCAGAATATGTTTAACAGAGTAGTACACTGCTAAGTTTTATTTGGACTTAATATCTTTATTTTTGAACATATTTGAATGAAACTTTGGAACAATTGGATGTGAGTGATTATGGATATAAAAATATTGTTTAAGTTTGGGAGTTTGTAAATGGGGGGGTTGGGGATGTTTTTTTGAATGTAGGCATATTAATTTTTAACTTCATAGAGTTGGAATCTTAAAAACATTTTGTTCTTTGCTGAAAGAATACAGCTTTGGCTTAAAATTTTAAAATTTTTCGAGGGGGGGCACTCGGGAGGGTAAATATTATTTGTTTCTTTTTTGTGCGCCTTCAGCGTTATTTGCTTATGGTTTTGGACGAAATTTGGATACGAGCTGGGAGAAGTATGGTTTGACTTGGAACACTTTTTTAATTTTTAATTTTTGAAAAGGGGAGGCTAAAATATTTTTTACAAAATAGTCATTTTTTTGAAAGATCGATCATCAGCGTAAATAATAGTTTATAAGCCAAGTTTTGGTTGCTGTGCATGTGCTTAATCACGTTTTATTAAAATATAGGCTTAAAAAAAAAACAAAAAAATTGGGAGATGTATATTGCATTTTTGAAAAAAAAATTTTTTAGGCAATATCTCTTAAAATATACATTTTACGACTCTCATTTTTTGGAACAATGGTTAGAACACTTTTTAGAATCTAAAAAAAATAAAAAAAGTTGGAATTTCGAAAAAGGGGGGGCTAGAATTTTTTCAAATTTTGCCCATAACTTTTAAAATTTTGATCATAGAGGTCCAAAAATTTAGAACAATGTTCAGAACAACTAGAACAACCTGGAACAATTTTCAAAAAAACGATTTTCGAAAAAGGGGGGGCTAGGTCAAAAACAGTTTTTGGGGTCTAAAACCCCCATTTTTGGGTATTTTTCAAAAAAACTTTGGAACAATGCGGAACAAACCGGGAACAACCTGGAACAACTTTCAAAAATTGGAAAATCAAAAAAAGGGGGGCTAACTTCACGCACTCGTGTTATAGAGGGTTATCCATTTTGCGGTTTCAAAAGTAGATAAGCACATATCAAATTGTTCATGATATTTCTTTTTTATTGTAAAGTATGAGCCTTGAAATTAGTGAAACACTACATTAATTAATTGACCACCAGGTGAATTGTTGCAAGCATTGATTCTTTAAATGTAATTTTAATTTTATTTAATGTGTCACATATTGGGAGGTATCTTAGCCATAACTTGACAAATGTTGGTTTTTAAGTGCTTAAGAGTGAAAGGTTTTTCAATATGCAGTTGGTTTCAGTTGTTGTATGAGCCGTAAGACCGTCCTAATTCCTAAGAACGACGGGGAATGGACACATTCACTTACATCAGCGATATTTTCAGTGCTACGAGCGAAACGATGTTACAATTTTGATATTAGCTTGTGTAGTTGGACGATTATGTAAACCATACTCCCCTCCTATTCATTTTTGTAAACGTGAGACTTTTAACTGAAAAAACAAATTGGTTTAATAACTTAGTTTTACAGATGTCGAATTCCGGCCCTATACTTTTGGTACCGGAAAGTGTTTCAGAATGTCATGATGCTGAATGCTGGTCATCCCTATAAAAAGGATGCCAATATAAGATCCAAATTCGTATGATAGTATCCTTCTGAATTCATTGAACAGAATGTTGATGAAGTACTTTCCGGCCCAAAAGTTATCATCAGATCGCTTTCGGTGACAGCCGATGAAATGGAAGATTACACTCTCCGGGAGGAATAAGGTAATAGTTGTTCAAACTTAGCTAATATAAAATAATACTGATGGGCAAATAGATGATATGAGTTTGATAGTTGCCCACTGATGTTAAGTACAAAAAGTTATCAATACAATATGCAAAATGTCGTTGAGATGAATCCACTCTTATACTCAGGATTTTAAATTTACCTACTTCGTTGGCCTGGCCATTGACTTTTATTGATTTCCCAACCGGAATTCGGTCGGGGAAGCCTTTCATGCCTCTCCACCTTTCCTGGGTTGTTAGCCGACGCCATCCAGTTGCACATCCAAAGGCTCCCGGCACGCGCCCTGTTCTATGCCATTATTCCAACGGAAGCATTTTATTTTCTGATGTCTTTTTCATTAATCGTACCGCAAAGGATTGTCCGTGTGAGCTCCTTCGTCATGTTGGCCTTAAGCAGACGCGATAGCATGTTATTATCAGCTGCTTCTATTGGACAGAATTAACAACACTATTAACAACATATATTTCCCATTCTAATGCGTTTTAAATTAAAAAGGGCCTTTGAAGAAGTAAGACCCAAGCTAAATTTTGCGAAAGAATTAAATATGAAAAGATACTTTAAAGACGTCGATCTCTTTAGATTTAAGATAGAAAGATGGATTAAAAACATTTTTTTTTTTAAATTATGAATATAAACGTTTCAAAAGTTAAAAACTAAGCTTGAACATATTTCGCTTAGCTTTTTTTCTGTTTCCTCCAAACTTCTGTTTTCATTCAAAAGGTTTCTGTTTTCATTTCAAAAGGTCAACTTCAATTTGGTAAGAGATTTCTACGGTAATCTCGAATATATTTATGTCCAAGCGACAGGGAAATTCGTAACCACTATAAATTAACATGGAGAAAAAACTGTGGCTTGACGATTAATCCCCCATACATACACAAAACAGAAGTGATGAGCACCACTAACACTCCAGAAATGGAAACAGTACTCAATTTTACCCCTGGAAAGTGCTGCAAACAGCGCCGGACCAACTGCTGTAAAACCAGCCACATCGGGCAATGGCAGATTACACATGAATACAAAGGGAAAAATGAAGGCACAGAGCCTTTAAGGCTATCTTAACTGATAGGAACAATTGGGTGAACAGTGTCCCACACATAAGTGAGTCGACAATATATACTGACGGCTCGAAAACGGATGATGGAGTAGGTGCAGGTTTTTTTTAAGCACTCAATCTTGCCAACTCTTTCAAGCTCTACTATCAAAGCAATATCTTCCAAGCGGAGGATTCGACAGTGCTAAACGCTGCAAAACAGGACTCAATTGATGGCGATATCACGATCTGATATTAACGTTTTCAAATTACAAATTACAGTCGCCAGATTAAGACTCACGTATAAACACCCAATCCTTTGTACTTAACCGATCATTGGTAACAAGATACTTCAACAAAAAAAAAGGTGAAAGTTGAAAAAGCTTCGAAACCTGTGCTACAGCTAGGAAATTATGGCTCAAAATATGCATTAAGACAAACAATCTCTGATATTACTAGTGAGCATGTTAAGAGGCATGTGCAGACGCTGCAATAATGAGGAAGAGCATAGCAAAACTCTGTCGCACTAGAAACAGCCTCTTAGGCAGACATTTTTTCAATAATTTTGAAGTACTGGTAGGCATTTCAGGAAACCGCCTATAAGGCTTTATAGTAGTCTCTTGATGGATAGAACAATAGTATCTATACGAGTAGACATTATACGTTTTTATATTTTATTTTCAGGGAAGTTAAAAACTTCGGGCTTTCATAGGGGATCATATCATGGATCTTAGTGCAATGATGACTATGTCATTAATGCGCAGTTCATTTACCTAACCCAACCTTACCTTCTTGTGACTTTTAGCGTGGACTATATTTTTGTACGATTCTAATAAGGGGGAGAAAAGTATTGCATAATAAGTTTCAAATAAGTATCAGTTGGTTAATGAAAATCGTCGAAAATAATTTAAAAGTCCATTCCCAGCCATAGTAATAAGTGATTGCTCAGAATTCTAAATCACAGAAGTAACGGAAAAATTAGATACATACAATTTCTCCATGCTCATAGTTTCCACACACAACTATCCAAGTTTGTTAACAGTTTTGTATTTTATTCGCTGCTCTTATAAGATAATTTAATTTTAAATTTCCTGTTTTTCAAATATCCTGCACATAATACCATCAGTCTTTCAGTCATATATGTTTTTTATTCATATAAACAAAAGACGTTCGTGTGTTTTTTTTTCCATAACTCAAAATTCAGGTGCATAATTTGGACAGACTTCCCAGTCTTCCTTTCAAAACATTTGTCACAATCGGAAAGAATTTTTTTGTTAGCTTTTTAAAATATTGTGGTCCCAATTGTGCAAAATTAAATTCATGGTGAATTGTTGATATTTATTTATACTGATTTAGGTTCTCAATGTTTTTTAAAATGCGTTGTATTGAAATTATGTTTTAACCAGCCTATAGCCCAAGCCATTGGGTCAATTTTCTTTAAGTTTGTAAATTAAGCTTTTAAGCTGATTCAATTCGATTAATTTCTTTTAAGACGAAAAATAACAACATACAAATTGGGCAAAAATTGAATTTTATCTTAAATGAACCGTTTATTTCTTTAATTTTCTTTCAATAACATAAATCTTGATTGCTTCCTTACCAAAAAAAAATCAAATGGGGTGGCGCAACAGTCCATTGTGAACCAGGGCCTAGTGACTTACAACTCTCAACCATTCCTGTGTGCGAGTACTGTTGTCAGGAATGGAATGGAAGGGACCTACAATTTAAGGCCGAATCCGAACGGCTGGTTTTTTGAGAAAGCACTTTTTCATGACAAGAATTACTCTTGAAGGATTTGTCAATTCCTCGCAAGAGGCAGTACCCGCGAAAATAATTTTTTTTTTTTTTTAAATTAAGGTGGCACAGGCAGGGATTGAACCCTAGACCCCTTGCATGACAGTCCAACGCACTAACCATCATGCCACGGGTACTACCAACCGATTTGTATTAAGTAATATCAATCAATTAATTTAGTATCAAATGCATTTTAAGTGCCAAACGCCAACATAAGAAACTGAGTGTCAAACTGGACCTCACCGAACTTTATAGCAAATACCTACATAGTTTTGAAAAAGTAAGATTATCGCACTTAATATTTCAAAAAAATTTAATAAGGTCGGCATTAGGCTCTCTTCCAAAAAATTTGTGCCTTCGCTTTTCATAAATTCTTGTTCATTAGAGTAGAAATGACCTTTCGGATCGTTCAAAACAATTAGTATTGGTTTGATTTAATACCGAAAACCAATCATAATAAATGCTGGTGTGCCCTATAGCTCTGTTTTACCTCTAACACTATTTCTCATTTTTGTTAAGAAATTTCTGCCTGCAACATCTAATAAAATACTTTTCATATTTGTTTTCAGACTCACATCTTTCTTCTTCAAAAATGTAGACCTGCAACGAAAAAAATATGATAAACTCAATAAATTAAAACCTCTACAGCATTGTTAAATGGGGAATGAAAATCGTGTGGTATTTAATGCTTCGAAAACCCAATGCTGTCTATTACCTATGGTTAAAGCAAAATATACCCCACTTGCCATTATTAATTAATGGCGTTTGCATAAATGAGACCGAAAATCTCGGTATGTGCAATCGTATGGCGTATCACCAATCACTTCTTAGGGAACGATAAGAAACGCGATGTCGCCAAAAATGCTGCAAGATGTTTGGGATTTCTAAGGTGATGCAAGAAGTTTTTCTACCCCTCTATCTGGCTATTATCTACAAGACTTACATATTTAAAAACTTGAGTATAACTCCCATCTCTGGGCTAGTGCTCTTGTAATTTACTTAAGGCTCTTGGATAGTATTGAAAATGATAATATCATCGACATTCATCGTAAATTTTCTTGTCTCACCCTTTTTTAACGTTATTTTAACAGTTTATGCTTTAGATTCTAGAGAAATAGCCAGCTGCACCGCCCCCCCCCCCCCCCCTAAACAGTTATAATCAATACTTGTGCTTCTAGGAATGTTTATCAGTATACCCAATTTCGGTCGTACTATCAAGTACAGAGATTCGTTCTTTAGCCGTACTACGCGAATGTGGAATGCTTTAAAACACTCAGTCTTTCCATATCGCTCCAATATTCAGGAATTAAAAACAAATGTGCACCGACACCACTTTTTAAACTTCCTCTTCTTTTCATAATGCTCTGCACAATGTGTCTTTGCCTAGTAGTAATATCCCCTAGGACAAAAACAGAAAGATTGTAGCAACGCTGGTCGAAATTTTACTAATAATGTTCTAAAAACTTTAGAAAATTCTCGTTATGACTATTCGGAATGTAGTTAAGTTAATAAAGGTTTTCACCTCAAACAAAAATCCAACAGTTTTAAAACTTGGCACACTTAGTATTGGAGACATGAATGATCTGTGACTTACAAGTGATATAATACTATGCCTTATTGCGATGCACTACCTTTTTCTATTTTCAATGTTCGTTTTCTTTAGAATAAGAATCAGCATGTTTTGCTTTAGAAAATTTAAGAAACTTTAATTTTGAAGGAGATAATTTTTTGATAAATAGTTTTCAAAATAAACCCGAAAAACAGAAAAAAACAACATGTTTCTCTTAACTGACGCTAGAGTTTTTATTTTTAACATACACTGCACACATCACATACTCGGAAGCAAGCCGGTAATTTTCTGAATTCGAATAAACACAAACTTTTTCGAACACTCCTCGTAGTTGTAGTTTTCCATTGAATAAGGCTAACAAAAGATTCTATTTATCCTTCCTTGCAGCCTCCTTGAAATTAAAGCTTTACAATAATTTGTGGGGGATGGGAATTTTACTATTGTCATGCACAAGGTTGAATATTCCTTCTTACAATTCCACCAAATGATAATGTGTTCACGTGCTAGCGGCTCTGTTTTTTCTACATTACTTATGCTGCAATGAACAACTTGAGCATAGTATTTTTGTAGGATATGTAAGGTAGTCCGTGTAATGTAGGGTAGGCGTTGGCATATTGTTGCAATTTTTGTTGCTCAAACTTAATAATATTATTTGAAAAAGAAAAGAAACCACAAAAATACGATTTTAACAGATCGCGAATTATAAATGTGTAATTTATGCCGAACTGTCAAAAAGAGCGGCGAAGAGGCGAACTCGGCAAAAATTGCAACAAGCAGCAAATTAAGTGCTGCCACAACAACTAGCTCAGCGAGGGGTGAGTTCAATGCACAATTAATCGAAAGGTCGATTAATTAAGTTGCTCACGATTTTGATATCACTTGATATCAGAAAATTAAAATTCGAATCAAACCGCCACAGGGGCGTTCTCACGTTACGTAAGAAGAGGGTGCCAGCAATTTTTTTTTGAAATAGAGAAAAAGGAAATTGCAAACCTTTACCTATAGGAACAAAAGAAAAGAAAATTACAATCACCAAAAAAAGAATACAACAACAATAATTTTATCACAATTAAATTTTTATTTTTAAGGTGCCTGAGAAACCTTACTTCGCAGGATGAAAACTCAGGATCTTTTCAATAATTATAAAACTCACAACGATAGTAAAACAGAAAATTGGACGATGGACCGTTAAGGTCTTTTATTCCCACAAAAGAAATTGGGATTTACAAAGAAAACATTCACAATCGATTTATACTTATATTATTTCCTTTAGTAACAAACTCCCAACCAGTCCTTATTTCCTTCCCTTTTTTTTTTCTAAAACTTGATTTTCTTCTAATCTTTTTTTTTCAATTATTAGTTAACTTTTTTTTTTTTTACACGGAATTCATCTTTTCTTCTTTTTTTTTTTTTTGTCTTCTGATTCTCAACCTCTCACTTTGACTACTCGAAAAGAATTGACTTCCAGATTCTTCGATCTGTCAAGTCTCTTCTTTCCTAATTCCCGCCATTTTTCAGCTTTCAGCCAATGTGGAGTGGCGGATCTCAATCACTTTATCAACAGCCAATCGGAGATCGGCTTGTTGAACTCAACTTGTGATGAGATTCTCGCGATCCCGCTTACTCGCTCTTTTTCTCACTGCTAAATGCAAGTCATCCTGGAATTCGCCACCCGCTGGATTCACTTCCAGGTCACGACGATTCCAGAAGCTGCATTCAGCCACCCCCATATTCCATCTCGATTCGGACAAAAGTTGAGAAACAAAAAAGAATCGCAAAAATATGCTTCTTTTCAAAACTTTACGATCAATTCTTTAAAAAAAGAAGGAAAAATGATCTAACGTTTGGGATTTGTAACTAAACTTGAAATAGGGTTCATCTTGAATTAAGTTGTTTGAAACTTAAAAGTCCATACGTCCATAAACATAGTTAAAGTTACATTAATTAAAGTTACAATTTAATAATTTGAGCAAAAATTTAAGTAAAATATGATTTTATACAAATTATTAACTCTATTATTGAAATTTTAGGTTGGGCCGTTATGATTTTATACAAATTATTAACTCTTATATTATTGAAATTTTAGGTTGGGCCATTAGGCCATTCCTTCATGCAACTTTTCTGCACCCATTCACCAGACCGTCCATCTGGTTTGGTTTCACTGCCATGGAAACCATCCCATCAACCAATGCTACCTGTTAAAGAAAGAAATAGTTTTCGCCACCACACTGAATGAGAGAACCGATAGTTGGCAAACCACGGTCGTCCCGCTCTCACGCAGTAAAGTGACAGTTCTAGGAAAGTGTGTTTTTGTTTTGGAAATAAAATTTCGGCAAAAAAATTTCACCTTTTCCTCCAAAAAAAAAAGAAAAAAAAAATGTTTGTTCAAAACACAAACGCCTTAGAGTACAGTTAATTCAACTGCTAAACCCGCTCTGGCAGATTTTCAAACATTAAACAAAAGTAAATAAAAATGTGAATTATACAAAAAAATGTAAAATATCAAGTTTATTCTTTATCTGGGACTTAATCATTTTCTGCCAGAGAGTTAAAAGGTTTAAGGTCTTTCGTATGCCAAGTGCCACGATCTTTACCGTTATTATCTTCCAGGACATACGTCCAAGGGGATAAGCGTTTACGGACTTTAAATGGTCCGACATACTTTGGAGCTAACTTAGCCGCGTAGTAGTTTGCTGCGTTCGACAAGTCGAAATTTCTACGCCAAACAATATCATTTGGAAGATATTGAATGTCTCTCCTCCTGAGATTGTATGTTTCTGCTGATTTCTTGGACGCTGTTCGAAGCTTGACAGCTATGTCCGCCCTAAGTCTCCTAAACCTTTCTCCTATATTTTCTTGTGATTCTGTACTATTGTTCTTGTCTATGTCTTGATCACTAAGTTTGAATTCCTCCCTACCACTGATTGACATTTCCTTGCCGAAATTAGCATAATATGGTGAAACTCCTAACACTTCATGTTGAGAAGTGCGTATAGCACAAGCTACTTTAGCTAATTGAGCATCCCAAACTCTGTGATTCTCTGAAACATAAGCTCTCAACGTAGTTTTGATAATTTGGTTTATTCTCTCCGCGGGGTTAGCCTGAGGATGGTAGTGTGGGGTAAATCTAATTTTGGATGAGTATTCCTCACAAAGTACCCTAAGTTCCCTATTTTTGAATTGCGGACCGTTGTCACAAATGACAACTTTTGGAACACCAAATAGTAAGAATACGTTGTCCTCTAACTCCTTACATACTGCCTTTGCAGTTGCAGTCCTTAAAGCAAATAACAACGGAAATTTTGTAAGATAATCTACGACTGTTAGTATGTACATATAACCTCTATTCGACTTGGGTAATGGACCCACTAAATCCACACTAATCATCTCCCACGGAGAAGAAACTCCTATTCGTTCCGTCATAAGACCGGCTGGTTTATCATTAATTGGTTTCACTTGTTGACATACCCTGCAGTTTCTAACATAATTTGTTATATCTTTCCTCATTTTTGGCCAATAGTATTTACTTCCTATCCTAGCGAATGTTTTCCTAATCCCCATATGCCCTGCTAATGGACTATCATGACATTCCTTCAAAATATTTAACCTATCCTTCTTCCCTACTACTAGCTTCCATTCCTCATTGCTTTCATGCACTACTACATGTGTCGATTTGATAAACTTATATAACCTGCCACACTCTACTCTCCAATTTGGATAATCCAACGGATTCAACTCAACAGCTGAGATCATTTTTACTACCCAAGGGTCTAAATCCTCATCCGAGATACCAGCTACTACTGGAACTCCTCGAGATAACATGTCAGGCACGACATGATCTTTTCCCTTGCGATGAATTATATTGAAATCGAACTGTTGAAGCCGCACTGCCCAGCGGGCTAATCTTTCTTGTGGATCCTTGAGATTACTCAACCACACGAGTGAGTAATGATCTGTAATCACCGTAAATCTAACACCCTCTAGGTAAGGTCTCAACTTCTCAACCGCCCACAAAACTCCTAAGCATTCCTTCTCAGTAGTTGAATAATTCCTTTCACTCCTATTTAAAGACCTACTTAAATAGCAAATTACCTTTTCACCGTCCTCGAAAGTTTGGGTAAGTACGGCCCCGATACCGTAATCCGACGCGTCAGTTTGGACTACAAATGGAAGACCGAAATCGGGACAAGTTAAAATTGGAGCCGTGATTAAATATTCCTTCGCTTTCCTAAATGAGTCTTCACATTCTTGGGTCCATAAAAACTTTTTGCTTTTTTTCAGCAAATCTGTTAAAGGCCTAACAATAGTTGCAAAGTTTGGTACGAAGCGTCTGTACCACGAAACAGTCCCTACAAAACTTCTAACCTCTTTAACATTTTTAGGCGCAGGAATCCTAACCATACTCTCTACCTTTTCTGGGTCCACATGTAACCCGTTCCTATCGACGACATAACCTAAAAATTTAAGGGAAGGCCTACAAAAGTTACATTTTTCCCTTCCTACTTTTAATCCTGCTTCACATATTCTCTTTAAAACTTCGTTAAGAATCTCTAAATGTTTATCGAATGTATCCGTGACAATAATAATATCATCCAGATACACGAAAACGAATGGTTCCATCTCTGGTCCTAAAACGCTATCAATGAACCGCTGCCAAGTTGCAGGGGCATTGTGTAGCCCAAAAGGCATCCGTTTGAATTGGAATAAACCCCTACCTTTCTTCGGCCATAGGGATTTGCCAATAAGCTGACTTAATGTCAAGCGAAGTAAGAAACCTAGCATTCCTAAGCTTATCCAAAATCGCTGAAATCAATGGAAGTGGATAAGCGTCCCTTTCTGTAACCTGATTCAATTTCCTATAATCAACACAGAACCTAAAGGTATCATCCTTCTTCCTAATCAAAACTATGGGGGAAGCCCAAGGGCTATTTGATTTCTCAATCACATCCTCATCTAACATCTCCTTAAGAGATTTGTCTATGTGTACCTGCATCGCAGGTGAAACTGGATAATACCTCTGTTTAATTGGATCTGAAGATGTTCTAATGATATGTTCAACTCTATTTGTAACTCCTAGTCCTTCTGGCATGTTTTTGAATAAATCCTCAATTAGTATGTTTAACCTGTTCTTCTGCTCCTCAATCAAATCCGACTCTTCCACAATAGATGTCGTTCCAATTGTAGCTAATGCTAACTGGCTCGAGAAGTTCCACATACGTGACCTAAGATCCGGGACTATTCCCGAGAGTGCCCAAAAGTCTGCACCTAATATCAACGTATGGGGAAGCGAAGGTATGACTAAACATTCTATTAAAACTGACCTATCCTCAACAACTATCGGCAAATTGACCACTCCTAAAACTCCTACACCCGTCCCATCTGCAAGATGTACTTGGTTTATATTAGTTATCTCTAAACTTAACCCTAATTCCTTAAGGACCTTCCAAACGTCCCTACATATGATAGTCCTAGATGCTCCTGAATCTAAAAGTCCTAAAAACCTAAAGCCATATATATTTACACTCAAGTAAGGACGACTGTCGCCCCCATTTGTCTCTAACGTGAAACCTATTTTAATTCGATTCGCCAGCTGGTTGTCAGCAGGCAACTTCCCTAATTTTGACGCCGGCGCTCTTGCCCTGCTGGCCCAAGAGACCTTTGCCCGTTTCCCGACGAGCAGCGTCTACAATTCCGCTTGATTGTATTTTCTGCCCCACAGCCAAAACAACGCCTAGGAGCGGAACAAGTATTTGCAAGGTGACCTTCTTTATTACATTTAAAACAACGAAGCGCCCTACTAGGTTTGGAGAAAGGATTAACTGCCACCGTCGCCGCCTGAATGGGTCCAACATATGCAACATCAGGTTCCAAAGTTTGTCTATTGCGACCTGAAGGGGGAGGGACAAACGACTCGACATTACTTCGAATCGTCTCCAGCCTTCTACCTAAAGCTACCAACTCACTGACTGATTTGATATCAGCCAATCCTAATTGAGTCTGATAGAAAGGAGTTATATTCTTCATGAGAATAGATAATTTTCTATTCTCACTCAGAGGCTCCGTGAAACGCTTGAACAAGGTCTGCATGAGAGCGATATACATTCCTATCGACTCATCACGACCTTGGGTACGACGCCTAACCTCATCCAGCAAAAGATCATCATAGTTGGAGGGCAAAACCTCCAACTTTAACTCCCTAACCAACTCTTTCCAAGTAGAAATTGTGTCCCTAATCGACCTAAACCATAAGAGTGCCTTCCCACTAAATAAATCCACCGCTGATGTGAAAACCCTAGCTTCTGAAACTCCACGTGCTTCCCTCGTTTCCTCAACTCTTTCTATGAAAGAGTTCACCGATGAGCCACAATGTTCACCTGTGAATTTCACGTTCCATTTATCAATTCGCTCGGGGAACCGGTCACAGGGTATATCACCCTGTACTTGGAACCCACTAGAGCTCGCCCGTTGGCCGACCGTTGCAGCTGGTAACGCACCCGAATCTGCTGTCGACATTGTTGATTTTGTTTTATCTTGAGGTTCTATCACCTCCTCTTCTGCTGACAATTTCGCCATTAAAATTAAAATTTCACCCTTCAAATCAGCCACCTCGTTGACTTCCTCTGACGACTCAGCCCTAGCCCTCGATATCCTACCTAAAGCCCATTCAATTTTCGTTAAGGTCTTTTGGTAGTCTGATGCCTTCGGATTTTTCGAAGTATTGGGAACCAATTCCCTAATCTCTAAAATTTTTGCCTTAACCGCACTAGTATCTTCCTCAAAAGAATACGGATAGTGAGGACTATCCGCAGAAATTGAACCCGTTTTTTCTAAGAAACGACTTGCCCTAAGCGTCATCCTCATTTCATCGACCTTAGTGCCTTCCTTTAAGCCCCTAGCCCGCAACTCATAAACGAGTTCCTCCTTAGTTAATCGATTAATGTCCATTATACCAGGACGAAAAATCAAAACAGTGAAATGTTCAATTAGATTTAAGAACTACAGGCGGAACAAATTTTTTTTTTTTTTAAATCGCACGAAGTAAAAGTTCAACAGTAAAAGTAAAAAGAACAAACAAAAAAAATAACGAATTATCAAAAAAATACTAGCTCACTAGAGATTCCCAAATTCCACAAAGGAAAAAAAAAAGACGCAAAAAAAACGAATTAGAAATAATTAAAACTTACAGAAGAATAAAAATCCGATTGAAGAGAAGAAAATAAAATTGGTATGGTCACACTTTAACTTTCAAAACTGAACCCCACTGTTTAAAAAAAATTTACTTGAGAAAAAAAGATGAGAGAAAAAAAAAAAAACTGGTATGGTCACACTAATCTTATTTTTAACCCTACACCGAAACTATATACTATATAAACGATATATATATAATTATATGAATTGTCGCACTGCTCTTTTTTATCACAATAAGGAATTTTTGTATATGTAAAATAACTAAAGAAAAGGAACAAACAAAATGACTCACTCTAATAATCCGTCTGACACAACTTTTATCCCAAGTGAATATCCTTCTGGCAGTTACCTCCTACGGAGCGCCCACTCGAATTATCACACCGACTTTTCTATTCCGTCCTATGAAGTACCCACTCGAATTATCAAGCTATATCGGAAGAAAAAGAAAACAATTAAAACAATGGAATGGCAGTATATATATATATGTATACGACACAAAACTTCCCTGAAAGAAGAAAAACACCATAAACGAACACAAAACCCAATTTGTTCCACGATTTTTTATCAAGCCCCACGTTGGGCGCCAATTTGTTGCAATTTTTTTGTTGCTCAAACTTAATAATATTATTTTAAAAAGAAAAGAAACCACAAAAATACGATTTTAACAGACCGCGAATTATAAATGTGTAATTTATGCCGAACTGTCAAAAAGAGCGGCGAAGAGGCGAACTCGGCAAAAATTGCAACAAGCAGCAAATTAAGTGCTGCCACTACAACTAGCTCAGCGAGGGGTGAGTTCAATGCACAAATTAATCGAAAGGTCGATTGAGCAACTTAATGCTCACGATTTTGATATCACTTGATATCAGAAAATTAAAAATTCGAATCAAATCGCCACAGGGGCGTTCTCACGTTACGTAAGAAGAGGGCGCCAGCAATTTTTTTTTTTGAAATAGAGAAAAAGGAAATTGCAAACCTTTACCTATAGGAACAAAAGAAAAGAAAATTACAATCACCAAGAAAAAGAATACAACAGCAATAATTTTATCACAATTAAATTTTTATTTTTAAGGTGCCTGAGAAACCTTACTTCGCAGGATGAAAACTCAGGATCTTTTCAATAATTATAAAATTCACACGATAGTAAAACAGAAAATTGGACGATGGACCGTTAAGGTCTTTTATTCCCACAAAAGAAATTGGGATTTACAAAGAAAACATTCACAATCGGTTTATACTTATCTTATTTCCTTTAGTTACAAACTCCCAACCAGTCCTTATTTCCTTCCTTTTTTTTTCTAAAACTTGATTTTCTTCTAATCTTTTTTTTTCCAATTATTAGTTAACTTTTTTTTTTTTTTTTTTACACGGAATTTATCTTTTTATCTTCTGATTCTCAACCTCTCACTTTGACTACTCGAAAAGAATTGACTTCCAGATTCTTCGATCTGTCAAGTCTCTTCTTTCCTAATTCCCGCCATTTTTCAGCTTTCAGCCAATGTGGAGTGGCGGATCTCAATCACTTTATCAACAGCCAATCGGAGATCGGCTTGTTGAACTCAACTTGTGATGAGATTCTCGCGATCCCGCTTACTCGCTCTTTTTCTCACAGCTAAATGCAAGTCATCCTGGAATTCGCCACCCGCTGGATTCACTTCCAGGTCACGACGATTCCAGAAGCTGCATTCAGCCACCCCCATATTCCATCTCGATTCGGACAAAAGTTGAGAAACAAAAAAGAATCGCAAAAATATGCTTCTTTTCAAAACTTTACGATCAATTCTTTAAAAAAAGAAGGAAAAATGATCTAACGTTTGGGATTTGTAACTAAACTTGAAATAGGGTTCATCTTGAATTAAGTTGTTTGAAACTTAAAAGTCCATAAACATAGTTAAAGTTACATTAATTAAAGTTACAATTTAATAATTTGAGCAAAAATTTAAGTAAAATATGATTTTATACAAATTATTAACTCTGTTATTGAAATTTTAGGTTGGGCCGTTATGATTTTATACAAATTATTAACTCTTATATTATTGAAATTTTAGGTTGGGCCATTAGGCCATTCCTTCATGCAACTTTTCTGCACCCATTCACCAGACCGTCCATCTGGTTTGGTTTCACTGCCATGGAAACCATCCCATCAACCAATGCTACCTGTTAAAGAAAGAAATAGTTTTCGCCACCACACTGAATGAGAGAACCGATAGTTGGCAAACCACGGTCGTCCCGCTCTCACGCAGTAAAGTGACAGTTCTAGGAAAGTGTGTTTTTGTTTTGGAAATAAAATTTCCGCAACACAGCGTCAACGTCACTATCTAGAAAGCATAGTGACAAGTTAAAGATCCTGAAGTAATTATTGAACCGTCCCAGATGGCTTTCTCGCATTGCCAAACGGTTCTCTTACGAGGTCTTTCTTTAACTGGAGAGTTTTTACACTAGAAATTTGCTGATACGACACATGGTCAGATGTGCCTAGAGGAGATAGAACACTAATAGTGTACTTACCAGGGTCAGAGGTAAGAAACAAGTCAAGAGTGTTTTCTGCTCGACCTACCACGTCCGATATTCGAGTGGGCTCGTTGACCAGCTGAGTAAGGTGTTTTAACTCAGCGAAGATCTCAGCACACACTCCTTCTGGTGTTGCCTGGCCTGAATGTTGAAGCCATGAAGAATTGTAAACATTGAAATCGCCCGTAAGGTTGCACACGGTGTCAACAGATTTGGAAAATTTAATATTACAATTAATTATTATTTATCTCATTTACTGCGTCGTTTCTTGGTGACAATATCGCTCCCGAACAGAGCCAATGGAAATTTCTTACTGTAAGATTGTTGATGTCGGGATAGATTGTGTCTTTAAGAATTTCTATTAACAGTTTGAGTCAATTCAATATCCAACAGTATTTGGGAGCTGTTTGCAATTGGAGTAGTACATTTTTCGTCTCCTAATTTAAGTACATTTTTTGAGAAATTACCCCCGCTGTTATTGCATAAATGTGCTCTCATATTCGTGCGCAAATTCAGAGTTTAAATTGATAGCCACAAAGGTGACGATTTGAGGTACGTTTTAGTAACGTCGGCACATGTACCTTTTGTTACAACTGGTAGGGTTTTGGCGAAAGTCTTCAGCGAAAACAAAAGTTACGCCGCCCATCATATTGCATGAGTTTTTTATATCTTTTAATATGCGGTTCATTGCTTCTACATAAACTCTATGGCTCATGGTGCACTCATCCCAAATAATCAGCGACGTGTTCTGTAAGAGTTTTCCCTTTTAAATTTATGATAGATATCTTTCGAATGGAATGTCCGATTTCAATAATTCAAAAAGCAATCATCAGGTATTGAGACGGTCTCCAATATTAAATTATTTATTTGGATACAAATTTATAAATGTTATGGATAACACGGTCTGATTTTGATCGGCATTTCTATCAATTTCTTAAATGTAAAAAAGTGACGTAACTAATATTATTAGTTAGGCATATGGTCTGGAGAAGTTTTTTATTGGTTTTGATAGGAATTTCTAAATTTCTATGTTACTCAGTGATAATGAATCTTTCTAAGGAAAAAAGAATTATTAAAATCGGTCCTGTACTTTTTGAGTTTATTCGTTATAAACAAAAATACAAATCTTTAATCTTATAATATCAGTGTAGATAAAACAATTAATCGTCGTTTTATTATAAATAAATAAATTGGGTGGCGCACTAAGCTCTAGTTGAGAACTAGGGCCTAGTGACGTACACCTTTCAACCATTTCTGTGTGCGAGTACTGTTGTCAGAGATAGAGGGGACCTACAGTTTTAAGCCAAATCCGAACGGCTAATTTGAGAAAGTACTTTTCATGACAAGAATTACTCTTGAAGAATTTATCAATTTCTCGCTAGAGGCAGTATCCGTGAACTAAACTTTAGAAGGTACAGGCAGGGATCGGACTCAGGACATCCCCCATTTGTGTCAGTTATAAATTAATAAGAATTTGTCAAATGCATTAGAATAATTATAACTTCCCATTTGATGAGCTTAGATGAAGTTTAAATATTTTACAAACAAAACAGAAACGCAAATAAAATCCTAATTAATTTTCTCAAAGGTATTTAATTAAAGTGATTAAGAACCTAATAAGGTTAGGTTAACGTGATACCACATGAATCTAGAGAATTACTTCTTACTAGTCGAACCATTTTGAGCTTTTTATATAGCGAAGAAGATATTTGATATCCTTTTTATCTAGTTCACTGGGATTATCAGAAGAGTAGTCCCCCAGATGAAGTTTGCGTCTGAGTGAAAGAGCAGGGCAAGTGCAGAGGAGATGAGAGATTGTTTCCTCTTCTTCTTCGTCCATACAGCTGCTACAGAAGTCATTTGAGGCTACACCAAGTCGTATTGCGTGTCTGCCTATAAGACAGTGTCCCGTAAGGACAACTATTAGGGAGCTAATATGAAGTCTGCTTGAAGATAACAAGTCTTCAGAGCGCTTTAGGTCCAGTAAAGGCCATATGAGTTTTGTGACTGCGCATGTTGGTAAGTTGTGCCACCTAGAATTTGCTATAAAGCATAACTTTACATATAGCTATCGGTATACCTAATAGGTATGACGGTTCCATTTTTAGCTAGTTCATCGGCTCTACAATTACCTGTGATGTCTCTGTGGCCCGGCACCCAACAGAGGTGAATGTTAAATTGCTGCGCCATCTCCATAAGGGACGATCGACAATCGAGGGCCTTTAAGGATTTGGTTGAAACACCGTCAAGGGATTTGATAGCAGCCTGACTGTCAGAGAAGATGCGGATATCAGAAGTTGATATCACGTTTTCTGTTAGTCAGGAGAGAACCTCTTTGATCGCTAAAATTTCCGCTTGAATGACGCTACAATGATTAGGGAGGCGGAATGAGATGCTTAGATTAAGCTTTTCTGAGTACACACCACTACCAACTCCCTCATTTTTCTTGGATCCATATGTATAAAAATGAATACTCTTGTTATCCAGGAGTTTGTTGTCTTCCCATTCATCTCTGGATGGAATGGATACCTGGAAGTTTTTTTCCAAATAGGGGTTTAGGAAAAGTGTAGTCTATGTACTTTGGTATAGAACCAAAGAGGTTCAAAATGATGGAGTGCCCCACATTGTTGTTGGTCCATTGAGATGAGGCGTCGAGTCTTATTGCTGTACTCGCTGCCACTTGTTTACTGAAGATGTCGAGGGGTGCCACATGGAGGAGAGTGTCTAACGCTGCTGAGGGTGTGGGTCTCAATGCCCTGCTTATGCAGATACATGCAGTGCGTTGGACTCTGCTGAGGTTGAAAACCCCATTTGCTTCCTATATAGCTTTCTTGCAAAGGAAAAAAACCGGCTGTAGCTTTTTAAACTCTTTTCTGTATATTAGATTTCCAACTTAATTTTTTGTCCAATATCAGACCAAGGAATTTGGCTTCATTGGTAAAAATTAGTTGAAAAAAAATCAAATGGGGTGGCGCAACCGTCCGTTGTGAACCAGGGCCTAGTGACTTACAACTCTCAACCATTCCTGTGTGCGAGTACTGTTGTCAGGAATGGAAGGGACCTACAATTTAAGGCCGAATCCGAACGGCTAGTTTGAGAAAGCACTTTTTCATGACAAGAATTACTCTTGAAGGATTTGTCAATTCCTCGCAAGAGGCAGTACCCGCGAAAATTAATTTTTTTTTTAAATTAAGGTGGCACAGGCAGGGATTGAACCCAAGACCCCTTGCATGACAGTCCAACGCACTTTCATTCTTTCAAATTCATTTTTATTTCATTCATTCTTAAACCTATCTTAAAGCTAGACAAAAATTCATAAAACTAGCCTAATTATCCATAACTTACAACTAACTTAATGGTCCCATACGGACACTCTAAGTTAAACTATAACACTTAAAACTAATGCCTTTCGGCCCTAAGATCTATTTTACTTCATTTAAATTTTATTTCATTTATTTTTGTATTTATTAGAAAATTTGAACAAAAAACTAATATCAATATCCTTTTTTTATTTATTTTTACTTACAAACTACTTAAAGTTAGGTCCTTAAATAAAACTTAAAACTAACTTAAACTACCTATTCTACCTATAAATTACTTAAAACTAGAACAACCACAGCAGCAAATCTAACGTTTTTTGTTTTTATATTTTACTGTCTTTTTTTTTTTTTTTTTTTTTTTATTCCATGTTATTTTTTTTTTCTTTGATTTTTTTTTTTTTTTTTTTTTTTAATTTTTTTTTTGTGTTTTTTTTTATTTTTTAATTTTGTTTGTATTTTTTTTGTGCCACCATGCCTATTCTACTTAAAACTAAACCCTAAAACTATAAAACAAGTATGTAAGCCGGCCAAGGCTTAAACCCCATCCCGACCTACCCATTATCAAGTGCCGATTGAAGCCACCAAAACTGGTTCTCCTGCTTCAGTTCTGTCCCGTTCGGACACAGCCCTACTGAACCGAAGGAGCTCCGCTCCGCCTTGTGCCATGACGTCCCGACTGTACAGGAGTCGCCTATCCACGGTTCTTCGTCTGACGTGGTAGATTAACGGAACTGCCAATCTATCCTGTATCAGACCGCATTTGTCTAAAAAGAGGAATGCCTCTGGTGGAATGAACCCGCTCAAGCGTGCACTCTCAAAATACTCGTCGTTCGGATAAAACGCCCCGAAAATTAAATTGTTGGTCGAAGACATAGCTCTTGCAATGTGACCTCGAACGAGTTTTATCACGAAATTGTCAATTCTGTTGATTCGAGCCCCGTTGTATAGGACCTCGTTGGAATAGTAATGCACATAAGAAGATTCGGCTGTTCGATATAAGCCGGTACAGCGTCGTAAACACTGCCGCTCGAACACCCGAAACTTCTCCATCTGGGAAGGGGCAACGTTGAACCACACAGGACAACCATAAACGATCATTGGCCGTATGAGGGCCATGTAGCAAATTACCTTCACTCTGGGGTCAAGCCGACTGCTAAAAAACAGCCGTTTCGTCAGAGTGAAGGCTCCTCTGGCCCTGGTCAGAGCAGCATTTATATGTCTGTCGAAATATAAATACTGATCTAACCAGATACCGAGGTACTTCACTACACTTTTTCTCGCCAATGGCTGCCCGTGAAGATCAACGATGACCATCTTGCGCCAATTCTTACACGTATCCCTCGTGGCCATAGCCAACGGAGTCCGGAACAGAATTGTCTCCGACTTCTGGACATTTATTTTCAGTTTCCAGTCGTCGCAATATCGCTGAATCTTGTCGAAATCACGCTGCAAGAGAATTCTAATAACCTCAACCTTTCGGGCCGTTCTGTACGCAATTAGATCGTCGGCGTACGCAATTGCCTTTGTAAGACTACCTATCAGATCGCTGGTGTAAATGCTGAAGAGAATCGGCGAATTCACCGCTCCCTGTTGAAGACCATTTTTAATTGAGAATGTTATGGTAAAAGTTACATTGCCACTTTTGACAACAAACTTTCTACCGTTAAGCATATCATAAAGTATATACAACAATGGCTTGCTTATGCCAAGCCTGCTCAGTTTTAGGTAAAGACCCTCTAACCATACGGTGTCAAAGGCCTTTTCCAAATCAACCAGGACAGCACCTGTGCATTGTTGTTTTGATTTATTCCATTGGATATCAGAAACGAGTTTAGACGCAGCATGAATTGTGTCATGACCCGCCTTGAACCCGAACTGTTTATCCGGAATTATTTTGTTGTCCGCAGCCCACTTAGTCAGAGCCCTATTAATGATCTTTTCGAAAACTTTGCTGATGCTCGGAAGAAGACTTATCGACCGAAGATTTGACGGGTTGGAGTTGTCCTTTCCCTTTTTCGGAAGAGGATGAACCACAGCGGTCTTCCAATGCACTGGATAATATGCATTATTCAGTGCATTGTTGAAGAGTGTGGTGTAAATGTCTATTGCTTCCGTCGGTAAATGTCTTAGCACAACGTTGGATATACCATCGATACCTGCTGCCTTTTTGTTTTTTATTGAGTTGAAGATGAGCTGAAGCTCAACCTTCGTCACTAACAAGGGACTTGGTCCCGTTTGTTCGGCGATTATGGCATTTGCCAAGGAATCGTCATTGAACCGCATGAAACCGCGGTTCTCAGATCGCCAATGTGTGATATCATTACGGAGGTAAAAGTGATTAAGTAGGGCTCTGTTTTCCAGGTCGTGGTTGGGGCGAATGCTAACATTCACCTTGTACACTTGCTGGAAGGCAGCTCCCACCGCCTCAACTTTTTCCTTCGGATCTTCAATTATGTAAAAGTCATCGTCAAAGATGGCTTCCTCTGGATCTATTTGCGCAGTCATGAGTACGTCTCTGTTCTCTTCAGTTCTTTGGAGTTTAAGACACGGAAGGTCATTATCGTTTTTCTTCCTGAATATCTTGTTGATTTTGGGGAACATACTAGGGTCACTCGAATTAACTGACCGGATCTTGCGGTCCCAGTACTTGTTAATTGATAACCTGTAGTTCTCCTTAATCAACAGATTGACATTTTTTATTGACGATTTCAGTGTCCTAACCTCCAAGTCGCGTGGGTCTGTAAGTCGTCTGTACAAGTTTTTGAGTCTTGTCAGTAAGCCACTCTTGTGCCTACGTAGTGCGTCAATTGTCGCGTTTCTGTAAGCGTCCATTTGGTCCCGTTCTTTGTACTTTGGGATTGTCCGTTCCATCGTTCGTTTTATTGTTTCGTCCATCTGTTGTAAGTATTGGTCGATTTCTGTATTTGTCAGGTTTCTGTTGTTTGGTGGGGCTATGTCACTCGAACGAAGTTCTCTCGCTAGGGCATTGGTGAAACGAGGCCACCGCATCTTACTGTAATTGTAAGAATGCGTTGGAACGTATTCCTCCAACTCCACGCGTTCGTTCGGAATCTGCATTACAGCAGCCAGTCCGCAGTGATCACTGTCGTACTCGATTGTCTGTAAGCAGTTTCGTGGGTGATTACCCACTTTGTCTGTAACTATCAGTCTGGTGTCGTACAGCAAAAGGTCCAGAAAGGAGCCGCTTCTTGGATACGATGGCCTTTCAGTAGCCAGCAGGTCGACGCCATATTCAACGCTGTAAAGATTCATCAAATTAAAAAGATGATTACCTCTAGGATTACTATGTTGATTTCCCCAATCTTCATGTTTTGCGTTCAAATCACCGGCCAAGATGAAATAGTTTTCTTCCAAGCTCAGTTTAAGTTCCCTAAAAAGAATCTCGAGTTCTGATGCAAAGTAAGTGACCTGCGGAGCTCCAGCCGCATAAGCCGCAATCATATACATCCGCTTTCCTTGAGAGAGAGAGATGCATACAACGCAAACTTCTAGCGTCTTGAGCTTTCGCAATTCATTGCTGTATATGACTTTATAATTAATGCCTTTTCGTATAAAGAGAGCGACACCGCCCCCTTGAGTGGAGTCGGGCCGGTCTCTTCTTACGATATTGTAATTTTTATGAGTCAATTTGTGTTTGTGGTTTAGCTTAGTTTCGCTAGCCATAAACACATCGGGACTGTAGTCTTTCAACAATTGGAACATATTGGCTCTTCGTTCAATCCTAATCAGTGAATTTACATTCACAGCTAGGACTTTTAGGCGCGTCTCCGGCAGCGCGCCCATTATGGTCTAAATTGCGCCAGGCCAGGCAACAAAGAGTAGAGATGATCTACCCTTTTGCCTTGCTCCTTTATCTGACTTTGCAGTCCTGTTAGTTGACCTTGAATGCTCAACAACAAGGCTACAATGTCAGGCTGCACCTCTGGTGCCTTAGGCACAGGGGCCTTTGGGGCAACCGTTGGTGGAGCCTGTCTCGTGTTTCCACTCCCTGACACCATTTGGGCGTAAGAGAATTTGGGATTCACGAATTTTTGTGTTGGAGCCTGTCGAACTGTTCGACTTCTTTCGGCTTTTTGACTGGCCTGTTTTTGTTTAATTTCTTGGACTTTAGGGCAACCCCTATAACTAGCCGGGTGCCCTTGGTTTCCGCAAAGGACACACTTGAGCAGGGTCAAATCCTCAACCCGCTCATTCCCCAGCTTGCACTCTCCTTCTTTGTGGGTTTCTCCGCACCTCACACAACGCAACTGCATATTGCAGTTGGCATTGGCATGGCCAAACCTCTGGCACTTCGTACATTGTAGAATGTCGTCGTGCCTTTTTAATGTCTCCCAGCGTACAGCTTGATTGTCGAGAGATTCGATTCTCTCGACACTACTAAAACTGCTTTGGGGCGATAATGTTACGAGGAACATTGGCAGCCTATAACCCCCTCGCCTGGACTTCACCGTAGTGAAAGGCTTGACCCCGATAAAATCGAGATCGTCACTGGCTTTTTGGCGGAGCTCAGCTAAGAGCTCCTCCGGTTCCGTGCAGGAACTTATGCCCTTCAGAAGGACCGTCTTAAACTTTTCACTTTTGGGTGTGTAGCTGAAGAACTCAGCTGTGGCCTCTTTAAGCAATTCTTTTACTAGCTTGTATTCGGCCAGTGAGAAGCACTGGACCGAATAGCTCTTTTCTTTTTCATTCTCCATTTTTTTTCTCATATCACGCCGCTTAGCTGAGTTGGTTCTTTCAACTTTATTGGGACTGTGTTTTTTTAGCTTCCTCTTCTTATTAGAAGTTGCTTCCATCCACTGGTCAGATACCTGACCTGTTGCTGTTATTATTGGTACCGCTGCTGGCACCACCGTAACATCACCTGATGTGTTGGCAGAGGTATCTTTCGATACCCCTGCTTTTCTCTCCCTCTCCATCAGCTTTTCTTCCCAATCAATGAAGTCGACAATTTCTCGATTGTGGAAAAAAGCAAGAATGTTTTTCGTGCACTCCGCACGGGATTCGAACCCACGACCTCTGGATCCGTCTTCGGACGCCACCTCAACTAGGCTACCGATTAGTTAGTAAAAGTTGTGGCTTACTGCCTTCTTAAATAAAAAGCCTTACAAATGCACTTTTAATTTGAAATTATCTACTATCCACTTTTAAACACTTGTTAACTCTTTGAAAATCAAATAACGACTGACAGTCCAACGCACTAACCATCATGCCACGGGTACACGGGTAAAAATTAGTGGTATACCTTTTATTGAAGGAGGTACTTTTAATGGGATCTTGTATTTCCGTGTGAAAGACGAGGTCTGTTTTTTGAGGATTAATACTAAGTCCGCAGTTATCAGCCCATCTAGTGAGCATATTGAGTGCATTTTAGAGGAGGTCTCTCAGTGTATTAGGATGTTCCCCTGTGACAGCGATAGCAACATCATCGGCATAAGCAACCACTCTGTAGCCTTCCCTCTCAAGTGATATTAGTAGTTGGTTAACCACTATGTTCCACAGGAGAGGGGACAGAACACCACCTTGCGGAGTGCCTTTACTGACAGACCTTTTTGTACAAAAATCTCCCAAACTAGAGTTGATGATCCTGCTTCTTAGCATTTGATTAATCAACTTATAGATTGAGTATTCGACGTTTAAGGTCGTCATAGCAGAAGTGATAGCGAATGTGTGTACGGTGTTGAAAGCGCCCTCAATATCCAAGAAGGCCACCATAGTATATTCCTTTTTCTCTAGGGAGTATTCGATAGTTCTTACCAGAGTGTGCAAGGCTGTTTCTACCGATTTCCCTTTGCAGTAAACATGCTGACACATTGATAGTCTCTTCTCAATGTTGTTACGTATATGGATATCGATCAATCGTTCCAGAGTTTTGAGAATGAAAGATGATAGGCTAATAGGTCTTAGGTCTTTAGGGTTGACATGCGAGCATTTGCACGCCTTGGAAATGAAAACTACCTCCATCGCTGAGGTATATAGACCAGATTTATACAACTTTTGAAAATCATCTCAATGATGGGCGAAGTTATATCAATGATATATTGTAGCTCAGCTGGTACGATTTGTTCTGGACATGGAGATTTGTAAGGTTTGAAACTATTCAGAGCCCATGTCAATTTTTCTTTTGTAACCAGACCTTGAAGAAAAATTAAGTTAATACCCGACCCAGGACTGTTTGTTGTATTAAGGGATCGGGAGCTATCCGGGAAGTGGGTGTCTAATAGCAGGTTCAGCGTTTGTTCTCAAGATTTAGTCCATGTACCATCTGAGTGGACAACTACGCATGGTTGGATTTGTCGAGAGAATATTTTGGCCAATCTGTTTTCCTATAATTCCGGAATTGGATCGGGTTTGGGGTCCATTCAATAAGTGTGAATTGGATGTATCTATGATCGGAGAACGAGCTCTCCTTTGATACTCTCCAATTTAATATTTTATTTAAGAGATTTAATGAGACAAGAGTCAAATCTAAAACTTCTTGTCGATTTTTTGTGACGAAGGTTGGTTCACTACCTACATTACTTACTACCAGATTTCTTGTTAGAATATAATCAAAAAAAGACTCACCTTTGTTATTTATGTATATCGGAACTACCCCATGTATCACAACCGATAATTAGGTTTGTTTTCTGTCTTGTTGATTCAGCGACCGTCTTCTCAAGAATGGTACCAGGCAGTGGACCCTGGTGGTCGTGACCCAAATATGCTGATACCAGCCAGTAGGTATGGTGTCTATTAGCATACTGGCAGAGGTATGGTATTGAGGTATTGAGGATGAGGTATCCCACCTTCAACATAACTACACTATCATATAACTTCCTATAGAGCTTCTGAATAATCTAAACAAACAAAAAATCACTCTCATTATTTAAGGTACCACCCAATATCCTGAATTCTACACTTACAGTTTGCCAGTTTAATTTCCTTTAAACGAGTTGAATCTACCAAAGGGATGCAAAGACAATTTAGATGTTGCCAATGGCAACAGTTGTGCCTGCTAATCAAGTTATCAACTCCTTCATGAGGAATATTAAAATAAAATTTTAAAAATATGTCAATTCATTATTAAACGGTTTTTGAATTCCAAGAAAATATCAAACAGGCGAAGTCCACATACTTTAGATTAGGTTAGGTTGAAACTTAAGACTGGAAAAAGCTTCTTGATCTTTTCCTGGAATCTGAAATGCATTTATGTAGAACTATTTCAAACACCTGTGTAATTCACTCTCCATTATCACCATTCACGTAATTTATGATAAGCAATACACCTGCATTCAGAGGAATCCTTCCTTTTCAATTTATGGTATTTAGCCCTAATGAACTGATGACATAAATAGCTGCATTTCCATTTAACTGGTCTCAATTCGTAAATGAAATTCATCCAATCATTAGATTTAGGTGCTAGATGCCCAAAGCATTGTAAGTCCACATCACATCGTTGTCCCTGAGGTCGCTAACATTCAAATTATTATCGGTCGATTGTAAGTGCGTTTTCATATTCATTTCTGATGCCCGATATCCTCCTATTCTGCTTTACCAAGAATCAGTTAAATGGTTTGAATGATTTGATCCAGATCTGTAATCTGCCTTCTGGCAGTGCTTTCATTACGAGTTTTTCCAAACTTTAAAAAATGACATATTTTCGAAGTGGTCTCTTCGCATATCATTTTAACGCCCACTGAAAGTATTTTATCACAAGACGTTGAAAACCCATAAAGGAAAAAGTGAAGTACACTCATGCATGAAAAAAGCAAGAAGTTGATTTATATTTCATTAAATTTTCAAAACCTCTACAAAATTTAAAACAGCAACGAACATAACGAAACCAATGAACTCAAAATCGACCGGAATTGAAATGAAACTTGTATTGCAATTGCACATCAGACAAGAAGTTTGCACTTCTTTCTTTTCTCAACTTTTTTGTGTGTGGGGGTCACAAGAAATATACTATAAGGAAAATAAAAAGCTTTTCTTTTGTAAATAGAGGACAAGGATACTTGTTGTTCCTTACAATACATAAAAGATAAAGAACAAAAGGGAAAAAAGGATAAAATACAACAAAAGAAAAACAACAACAATCTAAATTGCTGCATTGAAGTTTCTGAGCAGTAGTCATACCTATATCCTTGAGTATTTTCTATTTTCCAACAACTAGGTAGGTAGGTTAGTAATGCTACGTATCCTTGTTCTCTGTAATATGATGTTTGTTCCTTCTGAAATGCGCCTTCAAGTATCGTAGTCGTCTTCGTCATGCTTGATGTACCGATACAAAGTACAATTTGAGGCTTGGCTATATACAAGCTTCTTTCAAACAGACCTATCCTTAGGAACGTATATTGTACCTCTATACATAGAATGCACCCATTATTCGTTTGGACTGTTCCCGTTGCACACTTATTTTATTTCCTATACTGTTGGAACTTGGCATTCAAAGGAATATATAGGTTCCTATTCCTAGAAGGTATCCACTATTTCCTAAGAGTCAGCTTGCCTCCTAGAAGCACTTAACAAGTAAAAAGAAATGATTGTTGTCTTGGCCATTAAGATAAATGTCTTTTTAAAACTAATCTTACCAGAGGTGGTGAAGGAAATAAATTGTTAAATCAACTTTTAAATTGTATTTGAAGCTTTTCAAATGAAATTATTACATTTTCTTTTTGTAAGCGAACGTGTTTCTTTTTATCAAAAATTCTGCTTAAATTTTTACTTTTGCAAAATGTTTGTATTGATTTGAAATTTGAAACAAAAAATTCCTTTTAGAAACATAAAGCGCGTATGAAAGTGAGACAAATTAAGCTTAAAGAAGCTTACGAATTCTACGAAATAAGGTTAAGAGAAATAATGTCTAATACCCAAACAGTTTAATAGTAATTTGAACTTGATTACTTTGGACTTTTATTGTGAACGCATCCTAACAATAATGAAAAAAGCTTTAATTTCTATCATCAGCATTGCGAGAAGAAATGGGAATTTATGTTCCTAGGTTTATACGAACTAGATGTCTTGGAAATCTTTGGACAATGAAAGCAACACCGACAATTATTTTTTGCTATATCAGAACTTAAGATCCTTAATACTTTATCATGAGCGGAACAGTCTATTTCCTTAGAGATTTTATACTGTTATAAATCAACGATTGGAATAATCTGAAATCACCATAACTTCAGTATAGTGGCAGGCAATAAAGCGAAAACTTTACATCCGAGTAAAAATTTGTCTCATAGATATAATCTCTAACCGAAATGTTCTCTAGGGTATTTTTCAATATTTTTAAAGGCAGGGTTGGTTTTATGTACTATGTACTGAACTGAAGACCTACAAAAGTTAAGTGTTATTAAGCGAGAGTAGTCTTAAAGAAAGCCAGAGTGTCTGAGTGTATGGATTCGGTGCCTTACTTAACTACTTTTATATTTAAGATGCACCATAGTTTTAAATACGCAACTTTGGTACACTCTTTTTCCAATTTAATCAGTAAATTTAAATTTATTGGGGCACCACACCAGCCCAAATATGAGAATTATACTCGAGTTTTGGACGAATAAAAGCTTTGTAAATTATAGGCACATCAGAAGGGGTTAAAAACTTCTTGCATCGTCGTAGAAAACCTAAGCACTTAGCAGCATTTTTGGCGAGGTCAAATGTGTGATCACTCCACAACAAGTGGTTTGTGATGCACATACCTAGGACTGTTAGTTGTTCCTTCTCATCGATGCAAGTACCACCCATGGACAGAGGCATTGGGGGAGTGTTACGCTTTTGTGACAGTAGACAGCATTAAGTTTTGGTAGCAGTACATTCTATACGGTTTTTGAATCCCCATTGAACAATGCTGTCAAGATCAGAGTTTAATGAGCTTATCATACGCTGCCGTTGGTAGTCCATATCCGAAGAACAAGGATGCGAAAAACGAATATGAAAAGCTGAGGGTATTATCACCACCAAAACAATGTAGTGGGTTAGAAGTTTCAGACAGAAGATAATTTATTAATATGAGAAAAAGAGTTGGAGACAAAACGAAGCCCTGGGCCACATCAGCGTTTATATTGTGGATATCAGATTTGAACCCGTCCAATATAACTTGAATTGAACGGTCCGAAAGGTAATTTCTAACCCAACAAAGAAGAGATTCATTAATACCAAATGCACGTATTTTTGATAGGAGAGCTTGATGCAACGCTATCTAATGCCTTTGAAGTAATCAAGTGCAATAATCTTACTTTCTCCAAAACAATGCAAAGATTTGTTCCACTCTTCGGTGAGATAAACCATGAGATCACCAGTGGACCTATTGCAACGAAAGACAAATTGCCGGTCATTAAGAAACTTCCGTTCTTCAAAATATTTCTTGAGCTGAAAATTGATCAGTGTTTCCATGACCTTGGAAAGAAGGGATGTAAGTGCGATTGGACGACAGTTAGAGCGGAGGAGGGTTCGCCTTTTTTAGAGACAGGCTGGATAAATGCAGTTTTCCATCCACTCACAAACAATAGCGAGGATACTATCCGGGCCAGCGAATTAGTGAATGTCAAGATCTTTTAGTACTCTAGAAACTCTACGACTGCGAAAGAAGATTAGTCCCATGGAAAAGTTTACGCTTTCAAGTATAGGAGGAGTCATGTTACTAAACTGTGCTGCAAACAAATTGGCTTTATCAATCGAGCTTACAAAAGGAGTGTCATTGGAAACGAGCGTAGGAACTGAGGATGAGTGTTGCTCACATTTTGTACAAATGACCAGAAATTTGTACTACCTTCGAGGCTTTGTAGCATTTTTTGCCGTGATTTCTGGTCATGCAAAACTTGAATGCGTCTAATATTGCCGTTACAAGTCTTTCTAGCTTGTTTGAACTTATTCTGGTTTTCCCCAGTAGGGTTGGTTTTTGTAAAGCCGGAAACTTACATCTCTGTAAAGCCGAAAACATACATCTCTGATCCTAATAACCTCTCTTCAGCTCGAATCAAAACATGGAAAGAAAAAGAGGAAAAGCTTTATGTTCCTAACAGAATATTATTACAGAGAAGTGATAACATAACTGTTTTAAAATGACTTTTCCCATTACTTATAAAGAAAAGGCAAAAAAATGGGTGAACGATAAAAGAACTTGACCGTCAACCCGGAGATCTCTATTAAACCCTTTATCGAAAGGATAGGTAGATCCAGGTTGATGCGTTGATCGAATTATCAACGGTAGCGAAAAAAACAACTTCTTTAAATCTTACCTTATACTGACTTTTTCTTAATACAACGACTTTAATACAAGTACAGAGACTTTGAATGGCTTTCGAATAAAGACCATCAAAGCGAGCGAAATACAACGACGAGATTTGTTAAAGAAAAAGACAGCGATTTCCCCTAAGGGTTGTACAATAGGAGTCCAAAAGATTTTATTTCATTAGAAAGTATTTATACAAAAATTTATGTAATTTCGAAAGAAAGATTACGTTACATTTTCAGTTAAACTTTTAAGGCGAATTTATAAATATCAAAAAAGATGGCGATTGGTATAATATAAGTTACAGATTTGAATTCAAAAATTAAATTTTGTCAGTTACAGAATTGGAATTTAAATCCAATATTTAAGAATTACTTACAAGTTTTAAAAATAAAAGTTTATGATGATCAGTAATGTTATTTTCTGCTTCAACAATGGGTGTTTTGCCTAGAGAGAACTTTAAATCAACAAAAATAGTTTAATTGGCGACTATTTTGTCATCTGTCTTTTCAAAAAAGGATTATTTTGATTTTTTTAAATTGATACAAATCTATAAGTGTACGGTGACACCGTTACATCCATCAAACTGACTGTTTGGGTGCTTTATAGGTTGGTGGAATAATTGGTCCGAACTTTTTTACAAAAAGATGTTGGCCAGACCGTTACAGTTAATGGTGACTGCTATGTGGTGAGCTTAATAGATTCAACAACCATGATGTGCAGCAGCTGTGGTTTCAACAAAGAGGCTAAACATTTCATAGGGCACGTGCCACAATTGATTTATTGGACGAAAGTTTGGTAATCATAAAATTTCACGTTACGATCGCGATCCCTTGAATTGGCCTCCAAGATTATGAAATTTAAAACTGCTCCGCCGTGGATCTTGACAATTTTTTGTTCTTATTACATTTCAAAGTTGTATACCTCTAAAAAAATCATTATGATGGAACTATCTTTAATTTTCGATCAATTAGAAATCATTTTGCACTTGTCAAATGTAAGAACATTGTATACCTACATACTTATGTATATTCAGTATTTGTCATAGTACGAATTCTCAAAATTAACATTCAAGTCTTTAAATTGTCTATGTTTATATTCTGAAAATAATGTATCAATCTATATGATTACAAGGATGATTTAAAAATTCTATTAAAACTGAACACGTGCTTCGAAATCCGTATAGATGCTGTTTCAAATTAAAAAAAATTAAGATGGATTCTTTTGAAAGTCTAATTACCCAATAACATTTGAGTTGAGCAATTCATCATAATGTTTCTATTTCATACAATTTAGATTAGAAAATATAATTTATTTCATAAAAAAAAGCAATATCTATCTTCCATTCCAGGGGACCATATCAGGAGGCCAAACAAATAGCTTTATATAAATCATAAATAGGAGAAGGGAGAATAAGGCAGTTTATTCAATGTGGGTTCACATCTACCTTGTCGTATTTTGAAATATTACGTTTAATGTTTACAGTATCACATTTTATTGATTCATTGCGTTACACGTTAACGTTTTATCTCACTCCCACTCCCAAACGCCGAACCTGAACCCCTATCGAATCAAGGACGAGGCAACATTAATTTCGCATTGGAATTGCACAAGCAGATAAGCTATAATAATCCGTGTTTGATATAATCCAGTTTCTTGTTGTTGATGTGCCGTCCAAAATTTTCCGAGCGGACGGGCGCGACGACCACGAACGGTCTTTGGTGATGTGACGATGATGTTGCGATACAGTATGATGGTACAGAATTGTATTTGGGCGACACACGGTGGTGGAACCCATATTATTTCTAATTAGCCGTATCCGCTTCTGGCTGAGATTTGATTAAAATGTGTAATCTATTTTCGTGCACTGCAAGAAAAAGAATTGAAAATTAAAAAAAAATCTTACAAAAGGTGGCCGTATATATGAACCTCAAAAAATGTCATATTTGTATCATCATGAGTGAATATTTAAAAAAACAAAAGCTCAAAAGATAGACATTCACTGATAAGTTATAAAACAATTTATGGAGAATTTTGCCAAACTCTTGAATCTTTAAATTTCTTAAAACTAATTTACAAGTTTTGTTGGATGTCAGTTTAGGGGCCGTATTGTGGCCGTAGTTGTTAAAGAATGAAAACAAGGAAGTTTTATTCGAATTGCATTATGTAGTGGTAAGTGAAATCTACATACACTTTTTCAATTACTTTAAAATTCATTGAAAAATATTGATAACATTTATATGCTTCAATTAGATCCATTTCACATAACTAAATAAATGTAAACAAAATAAAATCCATTACTGTCTGCCGGTTTTTCAAAAACTATATAAAATATTAAAAAGAGGCTGGGATACGACCCACACTGATAAATTCCCATCCCGTCTGTCGATTTGTCATGCTTAGGAGCTTGCAGTTTTTAGTGTTCTGATAAAAAAGTTGTCAGTTGAATTATTCTTAAAAAATATGAAATAACCAACAATATTTTTGATACCAAGTCAAGTTTGAAAATCTAGTTTTGTTAAATATATTATCGGTCGAAAACAATTTTTTACCAATTTTAGTAGCATTTCTTAAATTTTTACAAATTGGATCAATGAAAATCATTTGAGAGATATCAATAACTGATCGTTTGTAGGTTTTGGATTTTGGACTGTTGGATTTTTATAGAAAAAACTACTGAATATCGAAAACAATATTTTCTGTGAAATAAAAAAAAAGTTTGAAGACAATATTTTTAATTTTTGAAAAAACAATTTGAATCGAAAGTAAATTTTTACCAAGTTTTATTAAATTTTTTGTTTAGGTGTTTATTTTTTCTGTAAGAAAAACTGTCAATACGATTTATCTCAAAATTTTACTAAATGTTGAAAAAAATATGTTTTAAAATATTGAAGTAGTTTAAAGCCAATATTTCAATATTTTGAAATTATATTTGAGTCGAAAATCAATTTTGACCAACTTTTATTAATTTTTATGTTTACGTTTTGATTTTTTGTAAGAAAAGTGACGATTTAATTTTCTCAAAAATTTTCCAAATATTGAAAACAATATTTCTTATGAGAGAAATAAAATGTGAAGCTATGATCTCAAGTTTTTAAAAAAATAATTGAGTTGAAATTCAATTTCTTAGGTTTTTATTTTTTATAAAAAAAACTATCAATTTGGTTTTTCTAAAAATGTTATCCGATGTTAAAAACGTGTTTTTTCGTTGTTTTTGAGATGAAATCATTTTTTTTTTTTCGTAAAATTTTCGAGGTGACAAAATTTTGCTTTCAATTTTTTCGATTTAAAAAAAAAAACGATAATTGAAGTTTTTTCAAAAATATATTTGTGTGGTATTAAATTACAATATATAACATAACATTTTATTTAAGTTTCTAGCAATATTGGTTCGTATAGTATTAAGGGTTAACCAAAATGTTCACGGTTTCTTAAACTGATATGATGAAAAAAACCACCCGCGCAATTTTCTTGACAGCCTTTCTGCATTTTTCTGCATTATTAGCTGTATAATAAAATTTATTTAAAGTCGATATCTCTTCTGGTTCTTCAGCTATTGACGACGAAAAAACGGCGCGAACGTACGGACGTACGAACAGCACAGACATCTTTCTAAAGAAAATGTTTTTGACTCTAGGGACCTTGGAATGTCGAGAAATGTCAAAATTTTCTATTTGACAAACCAGACCCATTACAATAACTTCCTATTGAAAGTTAATAACAATATTTTGTGTGAGATACATAATTTGAAGTAAATCAATATCATTCTTTGTGCTCGTAATACTTGAGCCGAAAACCATTTTTTATTAATTCTGTTGTTTTCGTAAAAAAAAAGTTTTCAATTGAAGTTTTCTGAAAAATTAACTAAAAGTTAGTTTTACACATAGTAAAATAAGTTTTATTTTAAATTCTGTTTTTGGGGATGATATTTTTTGTTGAAATCTAATTTTTATCAATTTTAGCCATTTTTTGAAAGCTTTTGTTTCTTAAACTTAACAAATACCAACTGGATTTTTAAGTCAATACCTTGATCTTTTCTCGAAAAATCGAACATGAGTTTATGTGATTAGATTGATATTTTTTTAAGAAAATTGAGTATTGGAATTTTCTAAAATTTTGAATAAATGTTAAAATATATATTTATAAAATTTTTATAATTATTTTGCAATAGCCTTATGTTTGCCAAGATATTCGAGATAATAGATTTTTATTGAGTTACTTTAATTTTTCTTCAATTTTACCAGATGTCAAAAACGTTAATCTCTGTTGCAAGGTATGGAAGACGAAAAATGATATTCCAACCATTTGAAAGAGCGTACACAGGAACCTTGAAACCACTAGTGACCTTGAAACTACGAGAAATTTTAAAATTTTTAATTCGCAAATCGGAACGATTACAATGACTTCATATGGATAGTTAATACAAACGTCTGCTCTTAAGACTCACCATATTCGTAAGTGCTAGTGAAATTTCGAAACATTTTTTGAACCAGTTCTATTCTGGATTTATGACATGCATAATTTGATGGTTGATGGATCTGACCAGCGTATTCAAGAACGGGTCGGGCAAATGATATAGAAGCTTGCTTTACAATAAAGAAATCAGTAAATTGTTTCGATTGGTTTTTAATCCAGTCAAAAATAGAACTAGCCTCATTAGTTATTGAGCTATGTGTTTTGAGAATTTCAATAATATACAGAGAATGGGACGTAAATGACTGCTTTGTAGAATTTTAGAGTAAACTTTTAAATTGTTTGATTAGCAACCATTGAAAATCACAGAGCATGATCTATCAATAAAATTAGATTCAAATTATTTTACTTAATGTTCGATAAAACACAGCAAAACATGAAGTTAGAATAAAATCCAATTGTGTTTTGCTTATAAATAAGTCAATACAATTTTTTGATAGTTAAATAAAAAAGTGACAGTAGAACGTCCTGTTGTAGATGCACAGCTTAAGGTATTACAAAACGATTAAGGCACTTTGAAAGAATTCCGAAAAAAATTAGTTATAACCGGTGGATCGTGACTTGAACACTTAAACAGTTATTAAAGCCAAGTAAAGACCAGATTTTCTTTAAATATTATTGTAATGGGTCCGATTTGTCAAATTGAAAATTTTGCCATTTCTCGACGTTTCAAGGTCCCTAGAGTCGAAATAGAAGATTTTTAGAAAGATGTCTGTGGGTGCATGTGCATGTACATTCGTACGTCCGTATCTTGGTCCATAGCTCAAGAACCAGAAGAAATATCGACTTCGAATAAATTTAGTGACACAGATAATAATGCAGAAAGATGCAGAAAGGGCTCTCAAGAAAATTGCGTAGGTGGTTTTTTTTACCAAAGCAGTTTGAAAAAAATGTTAAAATTTTGGTTAACTCTAAATATCTTACGAACAAAATGATATTAAATATAAATAAATATAATATATTGTAACGTGATACCAGAAGAAATATATTTTTTGAAAAAAATTCATTTTACGGTTTTTTTATAAATCAAAAAAACTGAAAAAAAATTTGTCACCCCCAAAATTTTACGACCAAAATATGATTTCATCTCCAAAACAATTTTTTGCAATTTTGTTGTCAACATTCAGTACAATTTTGAAAAAAATCGAATTGAAATTTTTTTACAAAAAATTAAAAATTAACCAAACAAAATTAACAAAAGTTGGTAAAAAATGATTTTTGACCAAATATCTTTTCAAAAATTTAAGATAATAGCTTCAAACTAGTTTTTACTTATAAGAAATATTGTTTTCAACATTCGATAAAATTTTTAGAAAAATCGAATTGACAGTTTTTTTACAAAAAATAATTTTCTAAAAAAAAAAACAATACTAAAACTTGGTAAAAATTTACTTTCGACTCAAATAGCTTTTCGAAAATTAAAAATATTGTCTTCAAACTTTTTTATTTCACATCGAAAATATTGTTTTCGATATAAAATATTGTTTTATAAAAAACCAATAGTGCCTTTTTTCATAAAAAAATTAAATTTACAAGAAATAGTACGCAAATTTGGTAAAAATTGATGTTCGGGTCTCGATATATCTTTATATATGAAAAATATTGTTGGTAATTTTAAAATTTTTAAGAATAGTTCAACCAACAACTTTTTTAACTTTTAAGCAAGACAAAGCGACAGACGGGATGGGAAGTTATCAGTGTGTGTCACATCCCAGCCTCTTTTTGTTTTAATTTATTTTTATTTATCATTCTTAAAACTAGAAAAAAAATTCATAAAACAAGCCCAATTAACCATAACTTACAACTAAATTACTTGTCCGATACGGGCGCTCTAAGCTAAATTATAGTGCTAATTATTTAAATGCCTTTCGGCCATGTACAACATATTCTTGATCTAGTGCTCAATTAAAAGTAGTATACTTTTAGAAAACAAATATTTAAAGCAATAAACACGAATTTCATTTTCATATACAAAAAATAAATAACTAAACATATGAGGGTAGTCATATCCATAAACGCAATACAAAAAGTTTTGAATTCAAGGAGATTTCTACGAAAATTACAAAACAATCCCCTGGTTCTGCCATTGGTGTTGGTATATCATCAATTAGCTCGATCTGATTATTATTTTATAAATAAATTCGCCCAAACTGATAATTTAATTATTCATTAACGAAACGAAGCTCAATTATATTAAAATATTCTTTAATAAGCTTCCTGGAACAGGAGATAATTTTTGTATTTTCATTAGACAAAAATGTAATCCAATATTATTTTCGTCAATTACATTGTACACGGTATTAATAAAAAATAATACCAAAGAATATTTTAAACTGTCTATTTTTCTCTGAGTGTACGAATATATCTTTTTGCTGATGGTTGTAATTAATTATTTTTCTATTAATGAACGATTTTGATACAAAATGTATAATGGTCTAGATTTCGCGTGGCTAAAACTAGGTACACAAATCCGAGAGGCTTTTCATAACATAAAACTCTATTCATTATCCTTCGTCATATATATGAATATATCTAATGAACAGCAACATTTTTACTTGCGACATATAGGAACTATATGGCAAGTTTTGCATTCGTGCAAAATTTCGAACTCGAGATTTTAATCAAACATGATATTACGATGGTAGAGAAGTCGAAAAAAGTGGGTCCCGCGATTCCGTCCGGTCGGTTTTGTCTGTCTGTCCACGCTCCTACAGCCTAAACCATTGGGTCGATTGAGTTCAAACTTGGAAGTTAAGGTTTTGAGCAGATTCGCGTTAGGCGTTTTTTTCATTTTTTTTTAAAGATCAAAACTAACAGTGGCCCCCATACAATTTTTTTGGTCAAAAATCGAAAATTCGAATTTTCTCAAAAACAAACCGATAGATTTTTTTTGAATTTTCTCTAAAATTTTATTTTTAACTTGGCTTCTTTTTATAAGAAACCCATATTTTTGTATTGCTCAGGAAAGGTACCGCTCATAGAACCGTTATTTTGTTTTTTAATTTTCTCAGCAAGTTATGAACTGATTTTAATAATTTTTTTTCTGAATAAGCTCCTATATTGCCTTAACAATATTTGATTAACAAAAATGCAATTTTTAATTGTTTGGATTTTTTAAAAAATATTGAATTTTTATTTTTTAAAACTCTATATCTCAAAAACGGGTCTACAATTTTTTACGAAATTCAAACGTAAGACGTATATTTACAATCACTAAACAACTGCATTCCAAAAATATTTTTAGAACAAAATTGGAAAATTTTATATAAAAAAAATTAATTTAAAAAAAAACCGCTCTAACGATTTTCAAAATAAAAATTTGCAAAATCAACCGTTTTTGTATTTATAAAATGGCATTTAAATTTTTGAGGACAAACTTATTTTTCAGGTGAAATTTTGAATCTTAAAATATTATTTTTTAATTTATTTTTTTATTTTGACAAAATTGTAATTACATTCCTATCTTTCATCCAATTTAATTCATTTGGTACACATTTATGTGATATATTTAATCAACAATCTATTTTAAAGTGTCTATCAAGAAGTATTATCTTGGTAACTTTGTATACCTATGTGATTTTAAAATATTATTCTTTACGAATAAGGTTGTTTCACACATGATTTACTGGCCTTCGCCTATATAAAAAAATAAATACTTAGTACCTACAAGTTAAAGAAACTGGCCAGGGCTCTCCCTGTATTTTCTATTAGAATCACTTTTTCAACGCATACACATTGTACCTATTTATAAAGGTATTACGTACAACTTCTACAACTACTGCTTACGTGTCACTTCTTAACTAAAATCCAAAACGCACAAGAGCCTGACTGTAAACAACACATGAACAGCAATTTCTTGTACTTGTTCGTATGCTTGTTTTTTAAAACTGTAGTGAAAAAAATAGACTGAACGTAATAACTCCATGTTTGCGCTGAAAACTTGTAGTAAAGAAGGAATTTAGTATGTACCTTCTAGCCACCAATAACATTCCTTCATTATCATCATAAACATGTCCTTATCTATCTATCTGCATAAAGCTAAGCCCGCCAAGTGAACTATTCTATGGTCGTTTTAGACATCTACCTGCTACCTACCTTCACAACCAATAGGCGATCGCCTTACAATTTAAACATTCATGGTCTGACTCTTTCTTATCTTATTTATTTTCCTTCCTGGTTCTTCTAATATGAAATTACAATAAAGCTATCTAAAGGAAAAAAGCTTTTAAGGAACAAGTTGAATCTATATGAATCGCATTGTAGCTTTATAGTTAATAGAAACCATTTTTCATATACAAAGATCGTACACAAGTAAAAGCAGACTTATGAATGGAAATAAAAACAAATATGGGTAAAAGATCCCAAACAGCTGACTTAAGCATGCAAAAGTTTGTTTCATCCCCTTATTATATACAATAATAAGCCATTTTGTTTGTTATATAAAGTGCACAAAAACAAATTCATCAACCTTCATATGGGAGCTCTTTATGTGAAAACATATACGAGGATAGACTCAAATAAAATTAAGGAAATTGTGTTGTCTTTTTGGGTCGAAAATTAATTATCTCCCTTATTCTGCTGGCTGCTTAAGGGAATGGGAATAATATTTTTCTCTCGCTCCCGTTGAATTTCTTCACTTTCAAAACTAACGCCACGCCAACGACTCGGCATCTGGTCGCCCTAAAAGTTTCTGCTCATGAGAGTACTATGGTTTTCATATATAAAGATCGTGCGGTTTTTTGGACAATTCAAATGGCATTTATATCTTTGAAGCCAAACTTATTTTACAAGTATATCTTTAAATCTCATATAAGTACTTTTTTAAACAGACTCTTTGCATACAGGAGCAAGTTCGTGCGACCCAGTCGTGCATTTTATTTTGGTTACGGCCTTGTTGTATAAATTGAGAAAATGTTCTTATTAACAATGCGTACCTACATTAGTTTATGTTTATACATACGTGTTGATAGCAACAATGTAGTGCAGTTTAATAAAGCAAATCTAAAAATTCAACTCAAATTCTATCATAAGTTTGGCAATGACGATAAAATTATACTTAAAACTAATTATTATTGTTTTTTTTTCTGCTAAAATTTTACTTATTCATCAACTGAGAAGTATACTTGACCATAATAAGTGATGATATAAATCCTACCATACCGGGCCGTGCAAGTGTCCCAAGGGTGGACAACATACATACGTACTAAGGAAAAATAGAATTTTATTTAGTCGGTTTTGAGTTTATTCGTAATAGACATACAAGACAAAACCTTTCCCCTTTATAATGTGGAGACATAAAAAGGAACTTAAATATTTCCTTGTTTATAAATGAGATCAATTTACTTTCATTATTTTCTTTGAAAACATGTTT
Source organism: Eupeodes corollae (assembly GCF_945859685.1). NCBI lineage: Eukaryota > Metazoa > Arthropoda > Insecta > Diptera > Syrphidae > Eupeodes > Eupeodes corollae. Next base: position 92,147,176 of record NC_079147.1, read on the forward strand.
ATTGATGGGAATCGCATGTTTATTGAGCGTATATTATTCGAACGAGTTTGGTTTTAAATAGCCATCGATGCATAAGTTACTTGAAACTTACAAAAATTGTACGTAAGATTTTCTCCTTGAGATAATTTTTCAATAATTTCAATGAATTTTTATTTTTGTTTAAATTCTGTAACAAAGCTTTAAAAAATAATGAAATTATTTATTTTTAGTCAAACGCATGTAAGCACCAAATTTGAAGCAAATTGGTCCACCACTGCTCGAAGTATAGTGGTCGCCAAAGCGATTTTTAACTTCCCACGGGAAGTTATTGTAATATGGTTGATTGGTCAAACCGAAAATTTTAACATTTCTCGACGTTTCAAGGTCCCTAGAGACGAATAAAAGATTTGTAAAAAGATGTGCGAGCGTGTGTACGGATGTACGTTCGTTCGCCCGTAATTCCGGTTGTTTTTTTTTCCATAGCTGTTAACCCTAAATACATCACGAACCCAAAACGATAGGGACTTGAAATAAATTAAATATAAAATATTGTAACCTGATACCAAAACAGATTTTTTTTTGAAAAAAAAACCACTTAACGGTTTTTTTTAATAAATCAAAAAAACTGAAAAAAAATTTGTCACTTCTAAAATTTTACGATTAGGAAATGATTTTATATCCAAAATAATTTTGTGCAACGTTTTTGACTCTGATAAAATTTTAACAAAAAACCAATTTACAGTTTTTTTATAAACAATGAAAACCTAAGAAAAACATTACTCGAAGTTAGAAAAAATTGAATTTCGACTCAAATATCTTTTCTTAAACTTGAGATAATGGCTTCAATTTCAGTTAATGTTATGAGAAATACTGTTTTCAAATTATTTTACAAAAATTAAAATTCTAAACAAAAATATTAATAAAAGTTGGGAAAATTGATTTTCGACAGAAATACTTTTTTAAAAATTTGATATTATGGCTTTAATTTTTAACATTGGGTAAAATTTTGAGAAAAATCGAATCAACAGTTATTTTTACATTAAATAAAAGCTTAAATGGAAATTTAACAAAATTTAGTAAAAATTAATTTTCGACGTAAATATGTTTTCAAAACTTTGAGATTATTGCCTCATACTAATTTTATCTTATAAGACATTTTGTTTTCAACATTTTGAATTTTTTTTCCAAAAATCGCATTGACAGTTTTTTTTACACAAAATAAAAACCTATAAAAAAAAAAACAATACTAAAACTTGGTAAAAATTTTTTTTTGAATCAAAACGCTTTTCAAAAATTAAATATATTATCTTCAAACTTTTTTTTTATTTCATAGAAAATATTGTTTTCGATATTCAGTAGTTTTTTTTTATAAAAATCCAACAGTCCGCAAAATTTGGGAGAAATTGATGATCGGTTCTTAATATCTATGAAATTAATTTCATTCATCCAATTGTATAAATTTATACAATGCTACTAAAATTGGTAAACATTTGTTTTCTACTTAAACATCTATTTAACAAAACTAGATTTTCAAACTAAACTATTTCTTTGTATGAAAAATATTGTTGGTAATTTAAAAATTTTTAAGATTAATTTAACTGACAACTTTCTTAACCCAACACGAAACCTACAAACTTTTAAACAAGACAAATCGACATACGGGATGGGTCGCATTCAACAAATCTGACCAAGTCCAGTAAGGAAAGTTAAAAAATGGCATTTATGAGTTCGTTGAGACTTTTGTACGCCTATAAAAGAGAAAAAGTCCCACCACTCAATAATTTATTTTATTTAAAAACTTATTTTTCCAACACTGTCTATTATCGTGATATTTCAATCAGTTTCCGAAACCTTCAAAAATTACAAGTCAAACCTTAATCAGAAGCTACTGACGAAAAATGTGTTCATTAGATATTAAGGTTATTGCAAATATACAGAAAGGGGATGTCTGTGATATTCAATTGTTCTTCCATAGAACAATTTGTTTGCGGGACATGCGAAACCAAAAACTCCAATTTTGAAAAATATAGAATACACGTTTAAATATTTGTATCAATTGAAATTCCAAGCTCAACTTTAGTTTGTAAATTTCTTCATATACAAAACCGGAAAATCTACGAAATGGTGTTCAAAAGTCTGACTTATTTTCATAAAGTTATCACCTCTCAAGTTTATACATTTTTCTCTAACTACGACATAACGGGAGTATTAGAACCTACACTTTAACAGTGGGTCCACACAATTATTATGTTCATACCTATCTACTCATACCAATCAATATCAATATCTTATTTTCTGGAATGGGATATGAAGAACTGCTGGACATCGCCTTTATTACCCCAACTAATTTCCTTAAGTCTGATTATGCCAATCTAAATAACTTTCCTAATGAAGTCCATACACTGAACCAAATCAGGTAGGTCATATTGACGGAAATATTTTGTTAACTTTTGAAGAATAATTTATTCAAATCCACAAAATTTCATGAAAATTTTTGTCATAATGAATATTAAATATTCAAATCACAAAAATTTCTTCAACTGCTAATAGATTTAGTATTTTATTCAACTTAACAAATTTTTTTCATTTTGACAATCAGAAATCGTTGAGTAATTCAAATCTCCGGTAGGTACCTAATAACTGATTTCTTCATGTTGACAAAATTTATCAACTTGAAGAGTATTCCTCAATATGTTAGCGATAACTTATATGCCTACATATATGAAATCATTTGCAAACAAAATAATTACTGCAAACTAACGGAATTTTCATAGATTTTTCTTCAAATTAAATAAATTTATTCAAATGTCGGAATGCTTTTTATTCAAATTGATGAAATTTTCTTCAAACCGAAGAATTTTCATAATTAGTCGCATTTTCGTTCTATTTTCTTCAAATTGAAGAAAATTTTTCAAATAGAGAAAAATATTTTCTTCAGATTAAAGAAATTATTCAATTTGAAGAAATTTGTCCAATATTTTGCCGTTAACTGTTTATTAAGTGATAAGTTTTATTTTTGTTAGTGAAGTTGCTTCGAAAAGTTCAATCGCGTTTTGAAAAATTTAAAATTAATTCATAATTAAATACGGATAAAAATACAAAACTTGTGGAAATAAATACCTCAAATAAACATGTAAGTAATTGAATAAATCCATTTTCAAAAACAAACAATTATAATGCGTGTATGTATATGCAAACAAGAGCTTTTTTATTAAAGTAATGGAAAGTTTAATAACATCTTAATTAATTAAATTTTCTTAAATTGTCAATATAAATATTGTTTTTCTTTAATTTAACTATTTTCACAATACACAATTTGTACATGTTTGTTGTATGTCATTCATTATAAAGGACAATTGTATTTGGGCGGAAATGGAAAGGCATTGGGATGCTTCAAAAAACTATAGACTATTTGAGATCACAAATCCCGAATCAACAGTGGATATCCTAGCCAAATGGAAGCAGTATAAGAACCCGATTGGCTTTAAATTGGTAAGTTTATTTTAATTGTATTTTTAAGAGCTAAAACAAGAAACAATATAAAAACATTTTCGCGTTTCGAGGCAATGTAACCTTAAGCATTGCAGTCACTAAAATGCGTTGATGAGTACGACTGATAATAATGTACTTATATAATTTCTTTCAGATCAATATGGATTTCAAACACCTATATCCTAAAGCTGAGAGTTTATTATTAAAATATGATGATTTTTCTGTAAAAATTGTACCCATTTTTGAAAACGAAATAAAGGATCCAACTAGTCGCCAGACCTTAAGCGAAATGATGAATAATGGAAAAAATTTACCCGAAAGTAAGTTTACTTTTGTCATTGAGTAGTTTAACATAAAAGATTAAATTAACCAATTTTCGAATTTCTTTAGACCCACCTTAAAGTTATATTTTTTTTCAGATGGACGTGCCTGTGGCATTTTTTATTTAATTCACAGCCTTCTTATACCAACAGCTAAACTCATCACTGGCAGTGGATCACAGAAGGCCATTACTCGTTTTTCTATTCCAAGCTAGCTTTCTTTTAGTTGGATCAACTGTAGCGGCATGCGACGGAGGCAAAAACAAAAAAAAAAAACATTCAACCACTTGTCCTTGTAACTGGAATAATTTTGGATCCTAAGGACATCGTTGTATTTTTCGATGGTATAAAGTTCAAACAAAATTCAATTATTTTAGCAATCGATCTGTGTTTCAAAATTTTTAATTTATTTAATTTGGAATATCCTACTGATTCAAGTTTGGTTTGGGCCTTTATTCAAAACTTTTTTTAAAAAATTGAAACTAGTTATGATAAGTACCATCCAAAAGTAAACTCACTCGTAAATAAGTTAAATAAATCTTAAGTTCAATATTAATATAATATAATATGTAAGTACATACATAAGAGAATAAAATATAAACATATTCTTGTATTTAAAAAAAAATATTTGTGTGTCTGTTTTACTTATTTAGATTGTATGGCTAATAACTTACATTTTTAGGATACCTTTTAAATATTTATATAAATAATACGGTAATCAGTAAAATTATTTTTCAGTAAATAAATTTGTTTAAAGTAGACAAATATTTTCTACTTTAAAGCGAATTAGCGTTAAATGAAAACAAAAAATTCAAAAAAAATCATTAATTTGAAGAATATAATGCTTTATATTGAAGAAACAAGGAGGTTAAAATAATAACTTTTCTTCAATTTAAAGAAATAAAACCGTTCAAATGACTAAATATTCCTTAAATTAAAAAGCTTGACCCGTCAATTGGAAGAAAGTTTCTTTATTATAAAGAAATGGGTAAGTTAAAATGAAGAATTATTAGTTAAATTGAAGATTTATTATTCACTAAATTTCATGAAACAATGATGGATATTAGTCAATTTGACAAAATTTTGTAGATTTTACTGCGTAACGAAAAATTTTAATCATTTCTTCGAAATGACGAAACTTCTTGAATCTAAGAATATATTCGTCAAATTGACGGATAGGAGGTGTTGACCGTATATTGATCACCCTTTCTTCAAATCTACTTGCTTTTTCATCAATATCACTATCAAATTTGGTTCAGTGTAGTTGATTGATCGAATACACTTTTTGGTCTTTTAACAAATCATCGAAAGACAATTACATTGATTTATTCCCACAGGAGATAAGCCCGAAGCTTTTTCATGGGGGGAATACTTTGAGTGAGAAAATCCATTATCTTCTTTTTTTTCTATGAATCGGGTTGAGTATAAAGTGGGAAGGTATACGGAATGAAATTCAATCACAAACTTAAGAAACGATAATCAGACATTCAATTTCCTTATACTTTGAATACTTATTAAGACAGAAGATGGGGCAGGATATTCGGGATAAGACCCGAATAGATATTTTTCGTTACGTCCAACTAATTATGAAGTATAAGAACTTTTTTTTGTCCTTGCAAAAGTTGTACCCTTTTTAAGTTGTTGGCACGCCAATATTGCATTACCTACTTAAGAAGAGAAGATATATAAATGATTTATAGTTACGGTTGTTGGAATATTCGGGAATATAAAAGTTGAAAAGAATCTTCCTTGTGTGTTGTAATTTATTTTAAACATCCAAGTTTAAATAATCGATCTGGTTTTTCTTAAGAAGGTCCTTGAGTTCTATTTAGAACCAGTTTTAAATTGTGTCACATTATAGTAATGAATTTGCAGATAAAAGAGAACATTAATTGGTAGCTAATTTTTAATTTGTATCATTACTCAGAGAGTTGTTAGTCACTAGGGCTTAGTTCTAAATGGATTATTGCCTAATTTTTTTGTTTACTCAGAATCTTACCACTAAAGTTGAATGATTTTATAGCTACTTAATGCCAGAGACATAAGGAAAAAAGTGGTTGTCGTTGTTTCTTCATTTTTTTTGAACATTGAAATGTTGGGGAAAGACATAGCGCTGTAAAGTATTTTGCATTCGTGTGGTACGGCAAAGTAGCAACTATCTGTTCTCCACAGTACGACCGAATTTTGGTTAAATACAAAACTGAGGGGCATTCCTAGTACCGCAAGTTTTTTTTTAACGATATAAGACAGCATACTGTTTTCGAAAAATTAAATTTTACTCGGTTTCTTATTCACCATCGAACAATGCAGGCTAGAATAGGATGAGCTTATATTTTTTTGTCGTTGTAGTTCCGCATCCGAAATGTCCCTCTTGAAATGAATATGAAAATCTGAAAAACCATCGTCAGTGAAACATTTTATTGGATAAGAAGTTGCAAGCATAAAAGATCATTTATAAAAATAAGGATGAGGGTCGGGCAGAAAAAAGTATTATGAGTTTCTGACTAAAATTCTTCCAATACTAGTTAAGTTTAACGGTTTGAATCAGAAAAATCCTAAAATGTCAAAGAAGGGATTCCTCGGAACTCAAACTACCAGTTTTCGATAATAGAGCTTTATCGAATAGCTTTAAAATATCAAGTTCAATAATCTTACTGTGTTATTTTTTTTCCACCGTTCGACTAGCAGAAAAAATGCTTTTTGAAACTACCCGGAACGAGTTCAAGAATGAGATGTATGTAGGTAATAACGCAGGGGTTTTGCTAGGTTGGAAGAGCACCTTTTCGAAACAAATAACGGGTACAGAATGCTGCGAACAGATTTATGTTTGTTAAGATGTTTGTGTTGTTTTTGTAGGTTTTTATGTTATGTTAAATAAGTTGTCAGTTGAATTTTTCTAAAAAAAATAGCTAAAAATTACCAACAATATTTTGCATATCAAGGAATAGCTTCAAAACCTAATTTTGTTAACGAAATTTTAAATCGAAAAATCCTTATAAAACCAAATACGTACATATTACCAGATATTACGTTAACAACAAAATTGAGCATAGAATTAAATGAATTTTAAATCCGGTTTTTCTTAAAGCCATTTTTCCGTATATAGTCAAATACATAACCTACATTTTTAATAATATATTTATGACTAGTACTTTCCCTTATATTTGGAAGCAAGCGATGGAGATTATTATTTTTTGAAGATTTTGGAGAAACTGATAAATAACCAAATACGAAGTTTTCTCACATGTAATAAATTAATGTTTATCAATTATTTAGGCTTTCGCCCTAAGCACAGCTTTACTACAGCTTTAAAAGACGTAGTTGAAAATATCAGAAATAAATCAGATAATGATAAAGTGACCATATTAACGCTTCTTGACTTTTCAAAGTTTGATACCGTCAACCATCTTATACTTTGTGAAAAACTTAAACGTCAATTTCATCTCTCTTTTGCATCTGTTCAGCTTATTCTCTCCTACTTAACAGGTAGGTCATTGATCTTCTGTCATGTCCACTGAGCTCTTCTGTGCACATGTATGCAGACGATGTTCAATTACACAACATTTTTTAAGTAGGCATGCTTGAGAATGGTGTGCTGTGTATGAAGTCAACGAGGATTTGAATACAGTTGTTTTGTGGTCCCGCAAAAGCGATGTTTGTTTAAATGAGAAAAAACTAAATGCTTAGTCATGTCTAGAACTATAATACTCTCCAGAGATATATTTAAACAACTGTGCTATAAAGTCCATCGATTCTGCCAAAAATCTTGGGCTTACATTATAATCAATAACATTTGTTTGATTATCCCTGAAATCGGTCTTATATGACAGATATTAAATGAAAGTAATATTTGTATATGATTTGGGTCTTATACCATAATTGATCTGTATTGAAATTGTACAAAATTGGAGAAAAACATGGCCATGAAAAAGCTGGCACAAGACCAATCTAATATTATTAAAGGTATCAATCAAGGAAAACCCAAAAGCCAACAAATATTTCTCAAGAGTTTTAATACAAATCAAGAACATTTAATATGATCAATGGATAATATTTGACCTTATTCTTACGTAGACTTACATAGGAGTGGGAAGGTTGAAAACGAAACCATCCTTGAACTAAGAAATGTATTGCTTCTTGTTCAGATCCAGACACTTATTAATGATGATTCTAATAGCACAAACAATAAAAGGATAACAAATTATAGTTTGAAATTGAATTATTCTCCACGAATACGGTCTTCAATTATAGAGGTAAAGGTTTTAAATTGATTGCGTACTGTCTACTGTGGTAATATACTTTGTTCTTTTGTGTGAAATTGAATGGAATAATACCTTTTATTGTATACAAAAAAGTAGAGAGAAAAACGGGATGGACATTTTAAATTGATTTTCCCCGGGGACGCAACATTAAGGTCCTTTTTGTGTTAGAGTTTTTTACTATATACCTAACTCGGAGAGGAAATGATCCTAGAAAACGGATGAATGGTGTTTACTTTGTCATAGTTTCTTTTTTTGTATTTCATGACTGGGACAACAATAATAGCGAGCTTATAAAAAGTCAATGGAGTCGTTACCGTTTGCTTATAATAGGAGGGGACTTAACATTTCTGATGCATGGATTATTGCCTTGGAAAACGAATACCTATCATTCTCATATTTTCATGCCAAAGTTCAAAATCAAATGTACCCTACCCACCTATCTTCAATGCGGAGGAGTGTATGGCCAGGACATTGTAGCCATGAATCGTTGCTACCTAAATTTGTTGCGTTTGATCTGCTGGAAGGTGAAATAGTTCAATAATTTTCATCTTTATTCCTCTTTCATTTGATGGAATCGCTTTATTGAATGGGATCGCATTTGTGGCTGTGTATTCTCCTGGGGCTACAGAAAAATTGATGTGGGCTATACATAAATATAATGGTCATCATCTGAAGTAGAAGGCATTTTCAATACCTTTTCATAATCCTATTTGGATCTACGCACAAGGCATTGTGAATGAATAATATCGGAGAGTAAATCGGGTTTAAACTCTACTTCAAAGACACAACTCAACGGAATTTTTCTAGGAAAATATTGTTCTTTTGGGAATAGGAGCTCTTCGGTTTGCAAAAAATCGAATTCAAAAATGCTTTCATGTTTTGTAAATGTAAGAAAAAAGAATATTTATAGCTCTGGTATGGTTTTCCAACCCGTTTTTTAGTTTCGAACACGATTTTTTTTTTAACTAAAGTTATCTCTTAACAAATAATTTGCGATAACGTTTTAAGAGATTTTGTAAAATTTTAAAACCATTTTATTAAGCTACTGGAATGACGTACAAATTTTATTTATTTTTAGGTGCTGCAAGAAAAGTTGGTTATGTGCAATGATTTCGTTGCTGATTAGAGATGGGAACTTGCTTAGAAATTGGTTTTTGATTTGGTTTCATAACATGAATTTGAAAGCAACATGTAAGGTATATGTATCATCTTAGTTGCTGGATTTAATAAAGTTCCCCAGAGAATTATACTGCAATTATTTAAGCACAGACGAACAACAAAGTAGTTTATCTAAACATCTTTCCTACAAGAAGGTAGAAGATTCCGAAGATCGCAAAGCACGTGGAGAATTACACTCAAGGAGGAATCGTGGATAGATCAAACACACATGGTCGGAAACCGCATATGATGGAGTGTAAAGGGGCCAATAGAAACCACACTTGTGTGCACACCAATGTACTGACACCAAACAGAATAAGTTACCTTGAAGCTTGAAGCTTTTATTGGAAGGTTTTGAAAAGATTCAGATGCAACTGAATATTAGACAATGCCCAATACACATCACACTTACACCGCACAAAACACCGACACACCCAAACCAAAAACTTTTGATTTTACTCGCTCTGTGTCTGACACCGAAAATCGGTATCTGCTCCAGCCCACACAGCACACATTTCTGCACAACGACACAGGTGTGAACTCAAGTAAGGTGTCCATTTGCCGCTTAAGCATAGATATCATATTTCAACTGGCTCCCAAAAAAAGCCTGAATGAGTGAAATTACATGGTCAGGTAAATTTTATTTCAAAGTTGCTATTTTCAACTTGTGCTCAACTCTGTGCTTGAATGTTGAACATAAACGTCAGCAAATTAATTTCATCCAAAATAAAAATATGAAATTGTTGGTACTTCAATTTATTCACCGCAACAGTTAAACCATCCTAGTTTTTGAATAAGTTAGGCCCAACCCTGATTTTTAGATAGAAATCCAAATTATTTGTATTTAAAATCTTCCTTCTCATTCAAAACCACAAAACTTGCATACTTTGGCAATTCGTAAAACTTAAAAAAAACACTTTTTCTCAGAGGGATATGGTATTTATTTCAATTGCTGCATAGTGCATATATTCCTTTAAAATTGAATAATAACATCGATTTAATTTTGGTAAGATTTGATTTCACTGAAGGGCAATATTTATTCAGAATGTCCTAATAATTTATGCTTGGGTTTAAAAAGTATCAAATTGTTCTAGAAAGAAGTACTCTTTGGCCTTAATTTTTAATGTTTTGTTTGTTGTTTGTTATTTCTTTAAAAAAATTCTTCTATACTTAGATATGCATTCAAATATTATAACACTGGGTTATTTTTGCTCGTTATTTTATTTTCATATTATATGGGGTAATTAATAAAAACTTTTAATTTTTAAATTGCAGCAAGCAATGTTTCCAACTACAATTTATGGTGCCCATATGTGTTGTGTAGCTTTACTAAAAACGCAATTTGTGTGTATACAAAAAAAAATAAAATACACTTTAGGTATCATTAACGCTTCAGAAAGCAGTCAAAAGTTGAATTTATTTATATTTGACGTACGTGGTTAAAACATACCATGTGTCCTTCAAATCAACCTTTTCCCTTAACCAACAAGCTTTTCCCTTGCATACACATAAACAAGTTGATGAGTTAAAAAAAAAACCCATCGCAAGGGGTTTTCGTTCGTTTGAGTTCGAATGAAATTTGTGGTTCACGGAGTTGGAATCGTATATATGTATATTTTTTGAATTTGTGTGTTTGTAACTTATGGTTAGATGGACAACAAACCCTTTAAAGGAATAATAAGGTAGATGAACATTCAGAACTAGGTCGTGTGTACAACACTAAGTTATAAAGGATATTTTCATAGAAACAAAAATTAATGATTTATTTTAACAATGTTTACGATTTGCTGCCACACTTTAAAACTTTTATGTACCTTCCTAGTCACTATATTTTTATTTCGTGCATAAACAAAGCAGTTCCTTTTAAATTTACTAATTTTAAAAATAAAAATGTCTATAAGCAAATAGAATTGGATAGTTTGTGGGAGAGAAAAAATATTAAAGAAATTCTTAAAGGTAATAATTTGGAAATTTTGCGCTGCACTTAAAACCCTTTTCATATACAGGGTGATTGGTGTGAAAGGTTTTTGGGTAAACCAGCCAAGAAGTTCATTCGGGCGCTTTGGGATGGTCCATCTTATATTCTTACCTTAGACCGGTAACTCGTGGAATGTTCTATTATTTAATTTTTTACCTCCTTTGGACGTTGTGATTACTACGTTACGAGCAGCTACAATACTCCTACTCCAAAATGCAAGCAACATAACAAATAGAAAAGAGTTAAACGAAAATGCTACTAAGTTCTTCGAAAAACTATTCTCCTCGACCAAGCATATAAATGAAGAAGAAAATATTGAAAATATCGAAAACATAGCTATAAATTTCCTAACAACGCAAACTCCCATGTTTAGCAAAGAAAATATTGAAAGGACCATAAATGATTTGAAAAAGGATTGGAAATGATGGAATCTTCGCCAAAGTGATAATATACAGGAAAGAATCGTTTTTCGAAATCTTAACATTTATGTTTAACGAAATCATAAGACCTTTAGACCTATAAGTAACATTTCGACAATTTACAACAAGCTAGGGCAGAAGCTGGATTCAGAGAAGGTTCCTCAACAACAAACCAACTACAGACGATGAATCAACTAATAGAAAAGTGCAATGAACTTCAACAACCAATATACTTCAGTAAAGCATTTGACAGCGTTGAACACGAAACAATATGGAAATCTCTAGAAAATCAAAATATGGACCCAAACGTTATAAAGACTATCAAAAACATATACAAAAATAATGTAGCACAAATAAAAACAGAGAGTACAGGACGTAAATTTAAAAGAACAAGAGGCATCAGACAAGGAGTGCCGCTTTCACCACCACTATTTACTGCATTTTTAGAGGATATTTTTCAAAAGATGAACTGGAAGACAAAATATGGCATAAGGATATGTGGACAACTTCTAAACAACCTAAGATTTGAGGACGATATAGTTATAGTATAGTATATAATTCTATAATTAAAAGTATAATTCTGGACCATACAAAAATAGAATCCATAGAGGACTACATATACGTGGGACATCTAAAATCTTTTAAGGGCCAAGACAAAAAAGAAATCAGCAGACACATGACAAACAGCTGGAAACAATTCTGGAGCCTCAAACAGATTTTAGAACTGGACCAAAGTGTAGAAACACGAAAATATCTCTTCGAATCCGCTATTTTGCCTGTGCTTACTTATGGACTACAAACCCTGAGCTTGACTGCGATATCTCTAGACTAGCTAAGGATCTGTCAATCCAAAATGGAAAGAAAAATCCTCGGATAAGACCCAGCGAAAGGATAGGAAATGAAGACATCCGAAACAGTACTCGAATAATGGACGTGATAGATAAAACCAAGACTACAGGATCAAAGATGGTTAAAGATGGCAACAAAATGAAGACCGGAAAGCAAGAGACGAACAGGCCGACCGCACAAGAGATGGAGCGACGATCTTTGCGAAATAAACGAAAATTGGAACAGTTAGGCGAAAAATCAAGACTTATGGGCCGCTTTAGGGTAGGCCATAAACTAATAATAAAAATTGAAAAAATAAATAACCAAACTTTTAAATATCAATTATATTACTTTCCATTATGTAATTAATAATTCTATATTTGTAATTTGTATCATTTTATCAAATAATTTGTAAAAATTCTAATTAAAAAAATTTAAAAATTGTATCCAAAGATGTATTTAAATGTATTAAAATGATAAGGCAATAAATAGTTTATAATAATAATAATACTTCTGTGCTCCCTTAACTGACCAACCAAGACAAACCCTCGTATAATAAAGTCAGCCATAATGATTTAATCGGGAAAATAAAAAGTCATCAAGCATTTTGCTCAAGAACCAGTTTAACAGAGCAACCTTCAATGAAAGAGACAGAGAGGCCCCTAGGTACAAGGTAATCAAGTAGTCAGGAAATTCCTTAGATACAGGCTAACAAAGGCGATGACGAGCTGGTCGATGACAAGGTGGTTCCTAGTAGTGCAGTCTCCACTGGAAAATAAAAACGTGCTGAATGTCGTCCAGATTAATCTTAAACACTCAAATTGTGTTTCGAATAACTTAAGAGTGTTCTTAAGGGAAGATATGGGTCATTGGCCTCAGAGAGCGAGGCCTCAAAGAAAGCCTATATGACCTTATCTATAAAATCCTATACCAAGAGCAAAGTAATTCTAGAACTTATATTTTATCTAGATCGATTCAAGACATTCAAGATTCTCCCAGACCTAGTAGGTAAAGTATTATCGAAGGAACTTTGCAATTCATCTTTTCTAAAAAAATTTGACAGCATTTTCAGAGTCCTCGGAGGTATTGATGGCGACACATTTTCCTGGACTCAAGAATTGCAACCACATGAAGAATTTCAGGGACATTCTCTAGAAAAGAAAAGGACATTCTCCGCTAAAAGATACTGAGCATGTATATCTTAAAGGCAAGTCTACTGAGACGCCCCTGAATGAGGTAATGCGTATAATTATAAAGAAGATAGTTTATAATACAAAATTTACTCTTGCTACTTTCTTAAGGTGTTTTTAATAAAGTCCTAACTAAATTGATTCACGAATCACTTACTACGTTAGGTCTCGATTTATTCGAAGAATTGGTGAAAGCAATAGTTTATTTACCATATATGCTGATTTAAGCTAGTACTTCATCTAACCTTTTAATAAGTAAACCGTGTAGTCACTTACAGCACGACGACAAAAGTTTACAAGTTTAGGTTGTTGCGGTAAATTTTACCACAACAAGTTTCACCTCCCTTGTTGCTAACTACTCTTAATGAGTTCTTATTGCGGCCGCAAAATTCTGGAAGAGTTTAGTAGAAACCTGGACCATCAGCCAGTGACCTGGTCTTCTAGCATTTTGGGAAAGCAAATTTAACAGGTCCTACCAAAGTGTGCGAAAGGATTCCACACCAACGAACTGTGCGACGGTTGGCCCACATATTGGATAAACAATATCGTCAAGGCATGAAGACGATACCCATGCCCAACAATGTGTGTAGAAAAGTCACACCAACTTTAACGTAGTATGGCCAAGGGCCCACCATAAAGTACATAATTATTAACGATAGAAAAATCACTCCAAGAATATCTTAATAACCACACCACATAAGTAGTCTTTCCTCAACTAAAAACTAGCGCGTGTAAATACTCGGTAATGCGAGGAATTCCACATGATTTTTCCAGAAAGTCTCGGCTGGAATGGGTTGGAAAGTGAAGAGCTGAACTCACTCATTGAGCTACTGGGTCGCATCACCTTTTAAGAGATCGCGTGTGATGAAAGATATCTGGCTTTTCGGGCGCACACCCCATTCTTATGGATGGAGGCAGTTGCGGGACCGAGACAGATCGATCACCACGCAAAAGATCCGAGAGGATTGCCTAAGGGCAGGTAGCCGGAAGGGTCAAGCTCGCCATGATGAAGGCCACTTTTTGGATTGCGCTCAAAGTGATTAGACGAAAGAAAAACTGTGTGAAGGATTTTGTTTTTAAAAAGACCTTCATTTTGTTCGACTGTGGAGAAAAGTTTTCTTTGAGGAAGGACTACCATAGCTGTGGTGGAAGTGGAAAAGTTAAGTATAGTGTTTTCTTTGTTTTTTTGAAAGATATTGTTTTTTTTTCGTCCTTTTGACCTTCAAGTCAAAAATCCGTTTTTTTGTTCCCGGTACTACGGGAAGTGTTTAACCGTTTTCGAAAATTTTCTTGAAGTGATTTTTCTTGGGTTGTCTTTTTTTTGTTTTCCAATTTTGGTTATCGATTAATGATCTTTCTTTTGTTTGCAATACATTTATTGAGAATTGACCTTCTGTCAATCTCCATAATTCAATTTGTATCTTTTCCTTTTTTTTTGTTATAAAAGATCCTGGTTTTTAATCCCGGCTTCGGCCAAGGTTTTCCAGGCAAATAAATATAACTTAAATTTCCCATCCGGAAAACAAAACCTTTCTTGTATTTCATTCTTTGTTTGAAGACTAATTTCTCAGCTTTTGGTTTTGGTAAACTTCCAGTAAAAAGTTTCCTGGCGCCCACTTTAAACAATACGACTTGGAGAAATTCACCTCGTCATACTTCGATATCATTTTGATATCAATTTTATTAATCACCTGGATTAATAAAATATTCACTAATCGAAACCCCCCCTTAAGCTGAGCTACCGTGCTGGCAATACTTTTATTGCTTCCTGTGGTAAATTCTTTAACCTGTTTGTCATATCGACTGACGTTTCTCGTAAAGTGTCATAATAACTCTCGCGGCACATCGGCGGTGTGCAATTTCGATTTTGTTTAATTTTAAATCATTTAAAACAAAAAGAATTTAATTCGCATCTTCGACAATATTGGATTCGGAAATCCAATATTGTTTTTAAAACAATCGGAATTATATTCAGTCCGTCGGGTCGGTATTACGGTGAAAAATTTCACTTTTTTTCTATCAGCTTCTAGTGATGATAGCAACCTTTATCATCACTAGAAGCTGATAGAAAACCACATCGCAAAATAAACGCAACCTAATGTTTGTAAATTTGATCACAAAAAGTTTCAACTTTCTTTTGGTAACCAATCCTTAAAAATTCTCACTGGTGACCCCAAAATTCTGGAAGAATTCAGTTGCATTTTGGAAAATCAAATTTAACAGGTCTTAACAAAGTGTGCGAAAGGGATCCACACTTACGAGCTGTGCTACGGTTGGTCCAAATATTGGTCTAACAACTCGGAGAAGGCATAAAGATTATACCCATGCCCAACAATGTGTGTAGTGAAGTCACGCCAATTTTGACTTAGTATGGCCGATGGCCCATAATAAAGTATTAACGATATAAAATCACTCTAAGAATACTTAATAACGAAAAGACAGCTGGAAAATTGTGTGAAGAAATATTTTTAAGAAATTAGTTAACGAAATTTTGTTACTATAGTTTTTTTTGTGTTGAAGATTCGGCTGTAGAACAAAATTGATTTGAAGAAGAACTACTTTAGCTGTAGGGGAAGTTCGAATTCAAAAGCTTTTTTCTTTGTTTGCTAATTTGTACTTTTGACCTTCGCGTCAAAACTCGACTTTCTCGATATTACGAGACGTGTTTATCGCTTTTGATTTTTTTGTCAAAATAATTCTCTTTAAGTAATTTTTATCGGTTGTGTTTTACCAACGATTGATAACCTTTTTTTTTCCATACATTTTGTCGAGAATTGACGTTCTCAAAATCTTAGTTTGTATTTTTTTGTCATGGTTTTCAATCCCGTCTTCGGCCACGGTTTTCCTTCAAGGTTTAATTTTTTGAAGACTAATTTTCATCGAAAATCGAATTCGAAAATCGAATATTGTTTGAAAATATTTGTATATATTCAGTCCGTCTGGTCGGTCGAGTGGTGGAAAAATTCGCAACACAATGTAACACAACACAACTAAAATGATTCCACTTTAGAGTACATAACAAAGTGCTAACAGATCATGGCCTCCTCTCCCTAAATCTCAACTGCAATAAAAAATATATCAAATAAAAATAAATTTCCTCTTTTATAGTTCCTCTTCCTCGTGGAAATTAAAATAGCCAACCACAAAACCTTGTCTTTCACGAAATTTGTATTTAACTTTTCGACAGAGAAGCACAAGTATACTCGTTTATTTTATTTTTTTTTGTTCCGACAAGGAAGTCCCTCAACACAAAAATAATGCCCGTTCTCCGGAAGTTAGAAATAAAAGACAAAAATTGAATAAATGAAAAACCACATAGAAAGCTCCAATAAACGGAATATTTTTTGTCATCAAACTAAATCCTCAGAATAAAATTTATTTTTGAAGAATTTCTTTTCAGGACGCATTATTTCTTAATAAATTAAAGTCAACAAATTATTTTAATCACATGTATTCCCTTGAAGCAAATTATATCGACAGTTTAAATATGTATGTTTGTACATTAAATAAAATAATTACATCGAAGATATTGCTCCTTATAAATTATAATTCAAATCACAACGGTCAGAATCATCAAATGTCATTCCAAATCCACTATTTTATTCAAACAAAAAAACTGAGTTTTTCTATAAATTTAATTTATTTTTCCTAGGAAACGAATTTCTTGACCTTAAGAATAAATATAGAACATTAAATAAAGCATGTGTCCATTTCTGAGAATAGTCTCAAAAATGAACCGTACGCAAAGTAGAGATGATACTGTTGAAAAAGAACTGGAACTGTGACGGTAAAAGGACGAATAAATGAGGACAAATATTTCAGTAAAAAAACATTTATGTGCGAATATGTTAAATTTTTAAATTTTTTTTGATTTCAAACAAAAAACATGTACACATTTCTTTAAATTGAAATAACTGTTTAAGTTTATCTCTATAATTCTAATGAAATGTCATTTATTTACTTAAAATGTCAAATGCTACACTATTCAGAAGGGTGTGGTATTTCTTGGAAATTCACTCACTTGTCAAAGTGATAACGCCCTCAGTGGTATTAATTTCGTTTTTAATATAGGTAAGAATTTGGGGTTAAAATTGTTCATAGGTTAAAGAAAGGAATGTGCTGGTAGCTTAAAACTCATGAATCAATCCGAAAGGAATATGGGGCAGAAGTCGGGTAAAGAGATGGGAAAGTCTTAATTTGGATTTCCTAAGACGTCATTACATTGAAAAATCACAGGTGAGATACAATTTTTGTAAGTGAATTTTAACCAAGGAAGTGTTTTGGCATGTTTTAGTCAAAATATAATAAAGAAATATCTAGCCTCCCCTTACCAATCCCGTAGTTTTGGTTTCAATCCATTACTGAGTGGACTTCTTGTGGCGGAAGTCACGAATGATATGGTCGAAACTGTGCTATACAAAAGAAAAAGTTATTATTTGATTAATCATTATCACTATTGTTTTGCAACCATAACAACCACTGGTCACTTCCTCTACAGGTTAAAATTATATTCTTTTTTTTCGAGCTGTAAAGAGGTTATTAGGATCAGAGAAGTGAATTTCCGTTGTTATGAAGCCAACACCTCTGAAGAACACCGGAATATGTTCAAACAAACTAGAAAGCACTGAAATGGACATATTCAACGAACCAAATATTTCCATGACCAGAAATTAAGGTAGTACAAATTTCTTTTCATTTGTTTAAACCTTACGAAACACAACGTCGTCCTCGGTTCAAACGCTCGTCCACAATGACACTCCCTATGTAAGCTCAATTGATAAAGCCAATTTGCTTGAAGCACAGGTTGCTGTTAATTCGACACTACCAGAGAGTGTCATGAGTCCTCCTCCTGTTCTTGAGAGCGTAAAGAATTTTTTGAGACAAATCTTCTTTAGCATTCGTACAGTTGCAAAAGTACTGAAAGACCTTAAAATAAATAAATGCAGTGGGCGGCGCAGCAGTCCGTGAGAACTAGGGCCTAGTGACTGACAACTCTCAACCATTCCTGTCTAAGATTACTGTTGTCAGGGATGGAAGGGACCTACAGTTTAAAGCCAAATCCAAACGGCAAATTTGAGAAAGCACTTTTCATGGCAAGTATTGCTATTGGAGAATTTGTCAATTCCTCTCAAGAGGCAGTATCTACCCGTGAAAAAAACTTTTAGGTGGCATAGGCAGGGATCGAACCCTAGACCCCTCGCATCACAGTCCATCGCACTAACCATTATGCCACGGGTACTACTGAAAGGCCTTGACATACACAAATCCACAAATCCACTGGGCCGGATAGGATTCCCCGTATTATTCTGAAGATGTTTTCTTGAACGCTGGCAAAACCTCTGCGTAAGCTTTTCCATCTTTCCTGTTCTGCAGGTCTATTTTCGAGCGTAGTGAAAACAGCATTTTTTCAGCCCGTCCCTAAAAAAGGCGAATACCCTTCCCCCTCTAACTATCACCCAATTGCACTCACGTCCCTTCTTTCCAAGGTCATGGAAAAGATGATAAATTATCAGCTTAAGAAATATCTCGAAGAATAGTAGCTTTTCAATGACCAATAGTATGGCTTTTCCAGCAATAGTTCCACTGGTGATCTCATGGCTTATCTCACCGAACATAGGAACAAATCCTTATATCGTTTTGGAGAAAGTAAGATTGTTGCATTTGATAGAGTTTGGCACCAAGATCTCTTATCGAAAATGCGTTCTTTGGTATTGATGAATCTCTTCTTTGGATTAGAAGCTACTTTTTGAACAGTTCAATACAAGTTGTATTGGATATACGCTTACAAATATATATAGAAATAGGAAAATAAAGATAGGAACCCGTAATCGTTGAGTGAGTGTGGAGTGCTTTCCAAAGAGAAGTGATGTTTCGAAGGTGTTGTTGATGGTGGCGGAGGAATTATCCGCCCATGTATCCAATGGATATCACCATGACTACTGCTAAGGGTTTACCGTCTCATCACCTTCACCACTGTGGTTTGTTGTTAGGCCCACATTTTAAAAAATGAATTCCCAATGTTAAACTCCCTTAACCATCACAAAATTGTCGACAATAATAAGGTTTTTTCTTCCTCTTTATTTTTATAACAATTTTATTGTGTTACAAAATTTAGGAAAATATAAGCAATTAACGCTATAGTTATAAATTCATGAAATAAGCATATTTTTTGTTTAAAATGTAAGATACAATTTAAAAAACTGATAACTTTCCATCCCGTCTGTCGATTTATCTTACTTAAAAGTTTGTAGGTTTTCGTGTTGGGTTAAAAAAAATGTTAGTTCAATTATTCTTAAGACATTTTAAAATTAACAACAATATTTTTCATATAATGAAATAGTTTAGTTTGAATATCTGGTTTTGTTAAATAGATTCTTACTAAAAAAAAATGTTTACCAACTTTAGTAGCATTTCTTAAATTTTTACAAATTGGGTGAATGAAAAAAATCTGAGAGATATCAGGAACCGAACATCAATTTTTACCAAAGTTGCGTACTATTTTTTGTAGATTTTATTTTTTATGAAGAAATCGACTGTTGGATTTATATAACAAAACCCAAGCAACAATTTTTGGTAAAAATTCGGCTTACAAACCGATTTATAACCCGAGGTTATTTACCGAAAAGTAATGAAATCGGTAAAAATCACGGCTGGGAGACGTTCCAGAACCATTACCATTACCCGAAATGGTCAGTAATTTTTGAACTTGGGTTTTTTCTTGGTAACAAAAAAGCGATTTTAAAGAGTTAAATAATAACTTCTTCTAAACCTGGGTTTTTGTTTGGTAATAAAAAACCAGCTTTAAACAGTAAAATATTAACTACCTATTGGAGGTTAAATGTAACCGATAAGAATCGGTTAATATCTTACGTTCCGTTAACGTTATTTTAAAGCGTTATGGTGACGTATTTTATTTACCAGTTATTACAGGTAGTAAGGACACCTACAAATCGGTTTTTTCAATACCTGGTTTCAACGTTTTTAATTAGGTTACTTAAAAACCATTATTTTTCGTCAGTTAGAATTAGGTTACCAAAAAACCCAGTATAATTCCGAAATCAGTTATTTTATAACTATTTATAACTTCCTGAAAATAAAATTCCTTTTAAATAAAAAGAGGTTACAAAATTACTTTTTACATGTTTTTTATTCTTGTTTAAACTCAACATTTAACTACTTTATAACTTAAAACTAATGCATACTTAAATATATAACTTAAGTTATAATAATAAAAAAAAAAAATTAATCGGTTGCTGCTCCGTCGCTGAAAATAAATAAACAGATTTATTAGAAAAAAAATAAAAATAAAAAAATTAATTTAAATTAATTTTGTTTAGTTTAAACTACATAAATATAATATTTATATAACTATATAAAAAAAAATGTGGGTAAAATGAACTTACAATTTTCTCAGCCTGAAGCGGGCCTGCTTTAAGTACGTTGTTCTCGACTAGAAACTTTAGCAAAGTTTTAGAAATTATGCCGGTTAAAAATGTTCCAAAGAAAAGACGTTATCTTGTTCAAACTTGAAATTAGAATAATCTTTAATTTTATCATATGACCTAGTGTACAATACAAAATATATACAATCCATTAATTTCTTTATATAATCTTGACATTCAAATGACATTTTTATCTTATTTAACAATTTGTGGAACGTATTTATTATTATTAAAAATGAACTAAATGAATTTAAAAACTGAATGAATGTTCAAATACTTTAAAGTTCTGTTTGCATTTACGCGAATTATTTACATTCGCACATTCTCCCCGCCATTGTTTTGATAGTTTGGTATAACCCTTTTGCGCTGCACTATCGACATCTTTTGGTTTTCGCTGATTTTAACCCAACTCCATTGAACATGTAACGAGAGAGAATATTTTTAGAAAAGGAATTATAAAAAAACAACAAGTACAGTAAGTAAACGAAACCAAGAGCAACAAATATTCTATCATAACACAAACGTAGTATGTGTAGTGAAAGTACCGCTGATTGTTAATTTTGTTTTTTTTTTTGTCTCATTCAATTGAATGGGATTTTATTTCTTTAATATATTTAATATCTTGTTTCGTGTGCCGGTCGGGTTGCTTTCCGTTTGTTTTTAATTTGATATAGTTTAAATTTTGTTATTTATTGTTATGAATGTGATTAATTTATTTAGTTTAATTAATTTAAGAAAACGGTGGTTTCATTTTTGATGCGTTACATCAATTTTAGCAATATAATTCAAGTGCGGTTGAATTAAATAATAGGTACATAGGTACCTATATGATTATGTTGTGTTGTTTAGTTAAAACAATGGGTGAGTTCCTTTTATTATGTGTATTCATTATAATTTTATTTAAAATTTAATAATGCAGTTTTGTGCTTCCATATACATATGTACATATGTAATTACCTACATATAAGTTCGTAAGTCTTTCGATTTTATTTTAACCGTTTTTATTTGCAAAAGCCGGTATGTATGTACATATGTATATAATTGAGAATAGTGCGCATAATTGTTTGTTTTGATTTTGGCTTGAGAAATTATGTGCATAATTTTGAACGAGTGGGGTCGTGCATCGGTCGTATGTTCTCGCGTATTGTTATGATTAGAATTATTATTATTTTTTTTTGTAATTTGTTTTAAGCAGACATATTTTGATCGGGCGGTGCCGTGTATCGGTTGTATGGTTTTACTCGTTATAATTTTGTTGAATTTTTATTTTGAGTTGAGTGTTTATGTTGCAAATTTTAAATTCATAGAAATTGTGTTTTATTTAAATAAAATTTATTTGGTGGTGACTGTGAAGTGCTTTTAACATTTAGCAAATGCGATTATTTGATTTCATAAATTATTGAAATATATTTTGTTTTGTTGGAAATATTTATTGATGTTTTAATCGAAATGTTGCATTAAGTATTTTAATATTATATCGGTGTTTTGAAACGTTGAATTAAGTGAATTAATATTTAATTTCGGTGAAATGAATAATTGTAGGTATGTGTTCTTAATTATGAGTTGTGATTTTATTTGGTTTGTTTTGAATCTAGTGAATTAGATGTGACGTTTGACGTGCTGAAGCTGAATTGTGGACTTAAGTTTGATGTTTTGGCTGCGGACATTACCATATTAGCGATGAATTTAGATTAAGAATGTGAAATAAGCCATCTTGTTTTAAGTCAAATTGAAATATTTTGAATCAAATTGTTTTAATTTTGTTAAATTATATTGTTTATTTGTTGCAGCCTTATTTATAGTTTATAATTTTAAGATCAAGTTACTGATATTATAGTTTTGAATAAATTTAAATTTTCAGAATTGAATTGGTGTTTTATTTGATGTGGTTTGTTTACGATCTCCTTTTTTTGTTTTTGTTTTTAACTTCATGTTTTGATGTGATGATTTTATATGATTCTGACGGTTTTAAATATTATTTATATTAGACTCGTTTGTTCCGTGGTTTTGTTTGAAAGTAAAAGGCAAATTTTAGTAATCGGTCGTTTAAACTGTCCAGACTTGGTGCGGAGCGTGACAACGCGTACCAAACCGTCTGACCCGCTGTGGGTTTGTTCTATTCGCGCCATATTCCAATGTGTTGGTGGAAGTCGTTCATCCTTCAAGAGAACCAAATCTCCTATCTTCGGCTTTTCTTGTATTTTTGTCCATTTTGGGCGTTGTTGAAGCCGAGATAAGTATTCAGAATTCCATCGTCTCCAAAATACTTCAGATAATGCCTGAACTCGTTTCCAGCGATCTTTATGTGTAATGTTTGTTTCTGTTTCACCTTGTGGTACTGCATGCAAAGATTCTCCGACTAAGAAATGTGCTGGAGTTAGTGCGTTCAAATCATCGATGCTATCGGTTAGTGGGCATAGAGGTCTCGAATTCAGACAAGCTTCTACTTGTGATAGAAGCGTCGCGAGCTCCTCGAAGGTAAGCCTCTCAATTCCAATGACTCGTTTGAGATGGTACTTGACAGACTTCACACCCGCTTCCCATAGGCCACCGAAATGGGGAGAAGCTGGGGGAATGAAATGCCAATCTGTACCGCGATTTGCCAATAGTTCTGCTACCTGCTTCCAGTCGTGTTGTGCTTCTTTCATCATTTTTGCCAGTTCATTATTGGCACCGATGAAATTAGTTCCGCAGTCGCTATAGATCTGCTTACAAATTCCTCTTCTGGCAGTGAACCGTTTGAATGCTGCTAAAAATGCTTGGGTGGTTAAGTCTGATACTGCTTCGAGATGAATGGCTTTGGGTGCCAAACAGATAAATACTGCGAAATAGCCTTTTAGTATTTTTGCTCCACGGGCTTTCCAGGCTTTTATCTCGATTGGTCCCGCATAGTCAACACCGGTGTGACTAAATGGTCGCGATATGCGTACTCGAGCGGCAGGTAAGTTTCCCATCAGTTGTTGCATTTCAGATGCCTTTTGCCGGTAGCAAGAAGGGCATTTATGCAACTGGTGCTTGACGCTTCGCCGAATCTGTCCTATCCAATATCGTTGTCGGATGTAATTAATCATTTGCTGGATTCCGCCGTGTAGAGTTTGCTTGTGAGCATCTCTTACAACCAGACTCGTAAAATGGTGGTTGCTCTGCAACAGTATCGGATGTTGGGCATCGTAGGAAAGGAGGGAGTTTGCTAAACGTCCCCCGACTCGTAAGATTCCGTCAGAATCAAGAAATGCGTTTAACGAAAGTAAATTCTTTGGAATTTTGGCATTTCCAAGAATTTGTTGAATCTCATCTCCAAACATCTCCTTCTGTGCTGCCTTGACCACTATTTGATGTGCTGCATCTAATTCTTTAGGATTGATTGGACCTGTGATAGGACCAAGCTTAGGTCGACATTTTATTGTGAAACGACGACAGGTGGCGACGACTCTAAGTAATTTGAGCAACCTGGAAGAGTCGTGAATAGCCTGCAAGATTTTATCGCCATGAGTGATATTGATACTTAAAACATTCACTATACTTTTATCCTTCTTTTCTTCTTCAGTGTCGTTGTCGATGAGTTGATGCGGAGCATCGAATTCCCATTGTCGCGTTAAAAATTCAGGTCCATTCCACCACATATCCAATGACTCCAGTTCAGCCGGAAATACACCTCGAGACGCTAGATCGGCTGGGTTATGCAATGTTGCAACATGACCCCAGCTGTCGATCTGTATAAGCCGCTGAATTTCGGATACACGATTGGATACGAATGTGGTCCATTTTGCTGGTGACGCTTGTATCCATGCCAACGCTATCATCGAATCAGTCCACGCGTAGATATCGACATCGGGGATGGCCAAGATATCCTTGGTGTAACTAAGTAGCTGCGACAGAAGAACAGCTCCACAGAGTTCCAGGCGAGGCAGCGTGATGGTTCGCTGACTTGGTGCTACTTTTGTTTTTGAGAGAAGCAGGCTGGTAAGGATTCGATCGTCCGTGTCTAAGACCCGAATGTAGACTACTGCACCGAAAGCTTTCATGGAGGCGTCACAGAATCCGTGAAGTTGGACAGCCTTATTAGATGGGCTTTTTGCGATCCATCTCGGAATTCGCAATCGTTCGATGAGAGGAAGTTCGCGTTGAAAAGCTTCCCATTCCGTCTTTAAGGGAGTAGGAATTGGATCGTCCCAATCACAACCATGCTCCCAGAGGCGTTGCATCATTAGTTTCGCCGTGATGATGCAGGGTGATATCCACCCGAGTGGGTCGAACAGCTTAGCGATGGTGGACAACATTGACCGTTTTGTGATGTCTTCTGGTGAAACTTGCAGATTTTGAAAAGAAAAGTAGTCGTCAAGTGGAAACCACTTGATGCCTAGTGTCTTGACATGATTTGAGGTGTTAAACGGGAGTTCAAAATCGAGTTCTCGATCCTCGGCAGCGATGTCTTCCAGGAGAGCCTTGGAGTTACTCGTCCATTTCCTCAGGTTGAATCCCGCAGACGCTAAGAGCTGCTTGGCTTCATGTTGTTTCCTCTTGGCTTCTTCGATGGAATCTGCTCCACTGATCAGATCATCAACGTACATGTCCTCACGGACAACCTTCGCCCCTTCGGGAAAATTCTGACTTTCAACGTCGGCTAGTTTCTTCAAAACCTTAATCGCAAGATATGGTGCGCTCGCTGTACCAAACGTGACAGTGTTCATTTTGAAGACTTTAATCGGCGAAGATTTCTGTTCCCTCCACAAAATTAGCTGAAAGTATCGGTCTGGGAAACTAACCATAATTTGACGGTACATCTTTTCAATGTCTGCCGTAAAAGTAACTCGATGAGTACGCCATCTGAGAACAAGATCAATGATATTGGTCTGCAATTTTGGACCTACAAGAAGATGTTCGTTGAGGGATTTCCCATCCGAAGCTTTAGAAGCTGCGTCAAACACCACTCTCAGCTTTGTTGTGGAACTCGCTTCCTTAAAAACTGCATGGTGCGGAAGAAAATAATGGTAAGGGGTCGCCAAAACCGTGTCATCTTCATCTATTTCTTCCATGTGTTTGAGCTTGATGTACTCATTTATGCACTTTGAATAGTCCTCACAAAGTTTAGGATCTGCAGCAAGTCTTTTCTCGAGATGGAGAAATCGTCGAGTAGCTCCTTGACGGCTGGATCCCATCGCTGGAAGGCCTTCTTTGAACGGTAAGCTGACTTGGTAACGCCCGTCTGGTAAACGTGTCGTATTCCTCTCAAAATGTTCTTCACAAACAATGTTGTCTAGGGTTTCATGTGTCTGGAACGGCGTTTCTTCCATCTCCCAAAACTTCTGTAGCTGAATTCCGAGGTCGGTAACCTGCACGAAACTTCGAATTTGCCGGGGAAGTTCCTCTGGAACTTTCCCTAACACGATCCACCCTAAATGCGTATTTTGCGCTATCGGTGCGTTGTTATCCGGAGACCTTCTTATTTCCGGTAGCAGTATTTGGGCGCAAACATCACTTCCAAACAATAAATCGATAGGAGCGGGCTCGTAGAGATGGGGATCTGCTAACGTAAGACCCTTGAGGTGATTCCAACTGTTGGGTACCACTCGTTGGGCCGGGAGATGCCCAGTCAGCGACTTAAAAACCAATGCCTGTGTGGCAGTTTCAAACGTCGAATGGCGAGAAGCAAAATGCACTTCGACGGTATGCTGTGTTGTGCCGCTGCTGACCAACCCCAACCCCGATACCTCAACAATGGCACGTCGCTTTTCCAACTTCAGCAGACGAGCAGCAGCTTCTGTTATGAAAGACGTTTCTGACCCTGTATCAACCAGGGCCCGTAGTAAACGAATTCTTCCATCTGTGGCTCGCGCTTTGACAACTGCTGTAGCTAAGAGCACCTGGTGTGTTTGGGCACGATCACCGTGCGACGCGTGGTAGTTTTGAGTTTGTTGACGAACAGCTGGTTGGAACTCAGGCGCATTCGGGTTCACTGAGGCCTGAAATGTGTTAGAACTAGAACCGGTAACTCTCGGTTGAGACGGCATACCTTGGCTTGATGTTCCGACTTGGGTCTGATGTTCAGAACCTGGTTGTTGAGATTGAAAAGAGTTATTATGGTGCTGCAAATGCAGGAGTGAGTGATGTTTCTGTTGACAGAAATAGCACCGACTCAAACTCTGGCATTCCTGGAGAGAATGCCCATATGTCAGACAATTTTCACAAACATGGATTCCCCGGACTACTTCTCGGCGTTTGACACTGTCCATTGCCAAAAATTGCTGGCATTTTCTAAGGGAGTGCTTGTTGTGGTTGCACAATTTGCAAAGAACTTGGCTAGTTTGAAAGTGCTTTGGAATTTTCTGAGGTTGATGCTTTACAACATGCTTTGTATGTAAAACCTTTGAAGTCGATGGTTGAAAGCGTGGCCTTGAATTAACAGATGACTCTTCTTTGCGCCTGGTGGGCGTAGCTAGCTCTTGTTGGCCCATAACTTCAAGCGTACGGAATCGTGTCTCTAAAAATTCGGAAAACGCATCAAATTTCGGTAAGTCCTTGCTATTCCCTAATTTTTCCTCCCATAATTTTTGACTTGTACTAGGAAGCTTTTGTACAAGGAACCATATCAAGACCGTATCCCAAGAAGAAATCGGAACCTCCAAATTTTCAAGAGCGAGAAGACATTCTCTAGTTGTATACAAGAGCTCCTTGAGACCAGATGCCGTTTCTCGCGTCAATGAGGGTTGACCAAAAAGCGATTGCATTTGGATGTGCACCAGAATGCGTTTATGATTGTAGCGCTCTTCCAAAAGTTCCCATGCCTTTTCATAACTTGCAGACTCAACAGCAATGTTTTGCATAAAACGATGTGCATCACCTATTAAACACGTTTGTAGGAAATGCAATTTGTCGATGTCCTCCAGGGTCGCGTTTTTATGGACGAGAGCTTGAAATCTGTCGTGAAAAGCACGCCAGTTTGTGTAAGATCCGTCGAATTTGGGCAGATCAATCCTCGGGAGACGAATCGCCGAATATGAGGACGATGCAGAAGAATGAGGGGGCGGAGCACCCATTAGGACATCACCTGCGATAAGTGTTTTCGATTTTTCCATCGCCTCTACCAATTCTGCCCTATATTCGAGGTAAATATCATACATTTGATCATAGACCACTAATAATTCATCCTTTTTTAAATATTCTTCCAGCATACCACCACCAATGATTGCCTCGTGATAGGCTTTCGACGTAGCTAGATCTTCTTCTAGCTTTGAAAGACGTCCCGATGCATATGCTGGTGTTCTCCGCTGCTTCGGAGCCTTTTTGAAATTAGTAAGGTCTTTGATGACTATTGTGAGTAACCCCTTTTGCAATTCCCCATACTTATATGATTTTTCCATTTCTTTAAATTATTTTTAAATTACAGAGTAATATAAAAAAAAAAAAACGAAATCGGGACAGGTTTTACTAACAAGAAAAGCAACGACTTACTGCTTGTATGCTGCGGCTACGGCTGCTGACTTTGTCGGTGAATTGCTGCTGACGTCGTCGTTAAAGATGCTGCTGGCGTCGTCGTTGATGTTGCTGCAGGGGCTCCGAGTGAATGATGGATCGTTTAAATGATATATTTTGTATACTTTTCCTTTTTTTTTATTTTAACTAGATTTATTGTTTTTTAAACTGCACACACGGCACTATATATTAGGATTTTTTTGTGTAAATGTAATTTACTTAAATGTTTTAACTTTAAATTTGCTTGCACTGATTGTTATTTAAATTAAGAAAAACAAAACCTCAAATACTGTTTGTATGTTAAATAAAAAAACTCGAAGGACCAAATGTTCTCGACTAGAAACTTTAGCAAAGTTTTAGAAATTATGCCGGTTAAAAATGTTCCAAAGAAAAGACGTTATCTTGTTCAAACTTGAAATTAGAATAATCTTTAATTTTATCATATGACCTAGTGTACAATACAAAATATATACAATCCATTAATTTCTTTATATAATCTTGACATTCAAATGACATTTTTATCTTATTTAACAATTTGTGGAACGTATTTATTATTATTAAAAATGAACTAAATGAATTTAAAAACTGAATGAATGTTCAAATACTTTAAAGTTCTGTTTGCATTTACGCGAATTATTTACATTCGCACAACGTTTTTATGTATGCGGATCCCTCTGCATCGCTGAAGTTAGGGAACCTCTTCCTGACCGCCTCCACCATCACACCAAAAATTTGCTTATACACATCGAATGGTTTTTTGGTGGCCGACCCGAACCACGAGTATTCGAGGAGCAAAGTGTCCTCAAACATGCACATGGACATTGTGCGAACAGTTTTATTCGCGTTTACTCCTCCAAATGTGCTGAGTTTCCGAATCTATTTAAAAGAAAAACAGAACGAAACAAATATTTTAGTTATTATTTAACATATAGAGAAAAATAATATTAGTAAAAATACAAAAAGATTTACACATACTAAGGCTCGCTTAAAAACTGGATCAGCTCCAATTTTTTCTTCCAGTTCATCCATCTGGGCGTGATCTTTGATGGGCAACAAGCTGTCGGGAATTTCAGCTGTATCCACCCGCTCAACTCCAAGGCACAGCTTCTCGATAATAAGGTTCAAGCTAACCTCCGTATTAGCCATGAACTTTTCAAGGAGTTGCTTATTTTCGACGGAATCCACTTTTAATGCCCCCAGACCCATTTCGATGGACTGTAGACTTGCCCTTTGTTCAGCCTGCACATTTTGAATTATTTGTTAGGCAATTTGCTGTTCTGAACTGCTGGAATCTGAAATGTTTAATAAAATATATTTTACAACTTAATTTAAAATTGAAACATTAAACAAAAAACAATAACATTTTGTATGGAATAATAGGAGTTATATGCTTTTGGGCATGATATCAGCTGCTAAGTACTTCTGGATACAATATCTTATTTTCTATAAAAGAAATACAAGAGTGTACTTTGTAGCAGAGTTGTAAATGATTACAATCATTTTGAATGTAATCCCAAAAAAATGCGTTCAAAAATTGAACGCGAATTAAATGCTTGCAGTCTGCAATCATTTTGCACTTTTTGTATCGAAATCATATTATTTAGAATGGAAAAGAATGCAGACTGCAAATGATTTAAAAAGAATGCATGCATTCTCAAATCATTGTATTCACTGAATGCAACAAACGGAATGCATAAAATGATTTCGATACAAAGAATACAAAATGATTGCTAAATGGTAAGAAAAGATACAAAGCAATGAATAAAAAATGATTGATACATACAAGGTAACAAATACTACAAAGAACCGAAAGATTGACATTAATTTTCTCACCGTAACTCACAGTGTTGCACATTTTGTCCGAAATCATTTCTGACATGAGGACGATGAGGTCGCTAAGGAAAGTCTCGGGGAGTTTTTCCGTTTCATCAAATACAGTCTCATCCGACGACAAAAATTCCGCCTCCTTTTCCTTTTCTAAGGCTTTATCCCATGATTTTTAAAAAAAAATAAAAACACAAAACAACAAAAATCTTTGAATATGTACGTTTTTTTTTTTAAACACAAACAGAAAATTAAATATAACGCAGTTTTTTAAATACTCATGAACCAAAAACAAAGATATTCTCCATAACGAAAACGTAAGATTAATAACTGCAATTCAAACAGATTTATAGGATTCATGAAAACTTAAAAAACTTCATAGTTTCGAATTGAGACGACAAGAATTTTAGCTTCTTAGGTTTTAGAAAATTTAAATTAAAGTAATAAATTGAAAGTACTCACCGATATTTTCAAAAATGACTTTGCACGGTATTTTCTGCCAGTCGTCCGATGGTTCGAGACATTGTTTGCGTCCAGTTAAAGTGTCTTTTTTGTTAGTAGGCCATAACAGGGTTGATCCAATCATCCAGCTCTCCGGAACAGCAGTAACGAATTTTTCATCGCCTTCTTGGGTTTCCACCACTCGGTACATCTTCGTTTTCTTTTTATTGAAGAATGAATAAGAGGAAAGAAAACAGATTCTGAATTTAATGGAATTTTAAATAATTTTGAAAAAATATCACTAATTTCCCAAAATTGATTAACATTTGTTTCTTCGTTTGACTTGTAGACATTTAAAAATTTTGAATAAAATGGTTTGTCGTAAAAATTTTCTTTTTGTTTCAAGCTCGAACCATAAATAACTGCAATTTTATTTCGAAATGTTGCGAATTCCATCCGAACAATTTCTTTAGAATTTGTTAAGAAAAAGCAATTTGCATCACAAGATTTTAAAACAAACTGTTCAATTTGGACAGCTTTATAAATTCCATTACAACCTGGAATTTAGCACGTTCTATTTTTATCTACATTATAGAGCATTGGAACCGTGTTTGTAGTTAGATGGCTTACTGTGTTTTCAAAATCTTCTGAAATTCTGTTTGCAATTTGCTCAAGTAGTCTGTTTCCTGATCTTAATTTACGTTTTAGATATTGCAACAATTTTCGTATTTGAATGCACTCATATTATCTAGAGGTCCATGGAGTTTCACATCATCTGCAATATGGTACAAGTTGTGAACGTTGTAGCTTATATTTTCCCGGCCATAGAGTTTAGCGAAACCGTGTATGAACGATTTGAACATGGTTTGTGCTATATCAATAAATGTGTATGATTTTTCGCTCATACATATTGAAACAGCACAGTGTAATTGCATGAAGTTCTCATATACTTCTTCTTGAGTTTCATTTTTCAAAAGAACGGGTCCTAAGTATAACAAAAATGTTCGAAATTCAGTGGCCTTATAAAAGCTTATAACATCAAGTCTAAGTGCAGTTCGGTTGAATTCAACTGGCGTAAACGTTCTAATTAATACTAATAAATCAGATATTTTTTCAATGTTTTTCGCAGACAGCTTTGTTTTTAAGGATCTATTCTTAATCCATAGAAGCAATAATTTTTTCATAATACCTAAGCAAAGTAAATGCATGTAGTCCAAAGGAAAATTATTGATCATATCAATTGGAAGGCTTTCTAATGGAGATGATTGGATATGATGATCTTCGTGGATCCTTTCCCTGAAAGAAGCGTTGGTACGAAGTGATTTTGATAAAGTTGGGAAGCACATTTGGTGAGTAGTGTAATTATAATCACCTTCTACATTACACCTTTCACAAGCAAAATAACCATTATGTCCTTTTATACCTTTTAAATACGACCGAGCAGGGGCATTACAAATGAAATTTCTTATTTTAAACTTGATTGTTCTTGAAGCTATATTCAGATTGGTTATACTTTTAGCTTCTTCAAGAAACAATTGCAAAAATTCTTCAGCTTTGGAAGGTTTTGCCATTCCGTAATAAACACCTATTACAAGTGGCGGCAAACAAAAACCTTCCGGTGAACATAAAATTGGCCAAAATTGGCCTTTTGAACTCTTGCTAACAGGTATTCCATCTATATTAAAGTCTAAACATATCTCATCTAGATATTTATGAAGATTTTCGAAAACTTTTGTCAAAGCACAAACTAAACCGAAATGCCAGTATCTGCCAGGCGGAACATCGATAAAAATCTTTGTCGAGAAGGAAGTATGTAAAAATGTTCGAGGGTCTAAAGGCAAATAAGAATGAGAACATTTTAATATATCAAGTAAATCCCGCAAGCAAACATGGGCTATGTTGTATTTAACAGCCCAGTTTCTTAAGTTTTTCGAAATGTTTTCCGGAGATTTTTTCATTAATCCCAATAAGATCTGATCACTATTTTCTTCCAAACTATCACTATCACTTTTACTGTCGGAATTATCAGAAACAACATTAATTAAAAAAATTTCATTGTGCTCTACAAGATTAAATTTAGGATTATTTTCAAAGGTATGCAGAGGGACATTATTTTCGCGTAATTTAGCTAAAACTTTCTTAATTTTTCTTTTATATGTGGACTTGCTACACAGTTTATTTTTAATAATAGAATTCATAATGAGATATGTAAAACTGTTAGTAAAACAAACTAAATATACAAAATTTCCTTTCAGCGAACGAAAACACAGACCAACTCGGAATAATTGCGACGCGACACTAAATGTCAACCACCAAAAATCTTGAAATGCGACTGGCTGTCGCAGCTTTTTATGTATATGTAGGTATTAAATAGTCGATTCAACTTGGGAAAATGCTAGTAACATTTGTACTTTTTTTATGAGGAAGAAAAAAAGATGTAATTTGTTTACTTCGTTTTTACTAGATAGTTAAAAAGAAGAGATTTGTTTACCTATTCTTTATGAGAAATGAGGGAAAAAAATACGCAAAAAAAAGCCAACCGCCAAAAAACATGAAATGACTGGCTGTCGCATCTGTTTGTGTATGTATAGTTAAAACCACGATTCAAAAGTCAAAAAGAAGTGATTTTTTTTACTTATTTTTTGTTGGAGAGTTAAAGAGAAGAGATTTTTTTACTATTCTTTATGAGAAAAGGTGAAATAGGGAAAAAATCTACCCAAAAACACGTTTCATCCAATAAAAATAATTAATTTAACATATTCCAAAATGACTTACCAAATATGTTGACTCCAACTCCTTTGATTAGCAGTCCTTTATTTTTTAAAAAAATATTTTTTATTATTTTCAAAATTTACTCTCTTATTAGCACTAAGCACACTTTGCGACTTTACGCTACGCCACGCATAACAAAAACCAAATGACGAAAACAGAGAGGAAGGGTTGTTTCGTGTGTGTGTAATGCATAGTCTGATTGGAAAATAGTTTGTGTGTTTGAGAGAATTTGGTTGTGGAGAGAATACAAATGAGTAAGACTATTACTGAGGCTCTAGATAGGTAATATTTAGACTTAATATAGATAATATGGAGTAAAAATAGTAATTTTTCAAATTTTACTATAAAAAGATTATATTTCAACTCATAACTAAGCTTTTTGAAAACCAAATTTACAATGCAAATAAAATATAAAAAAAATAAAACAAATTATTTTAAAACCAATTTGACTTCCAAAATTAAATTGGTTACATAACTACCAATAAAATAAGTTTTTTTATCACCAGTTTTACATTTTTAGTAAAACTGGTAAGATTTTAGCCAATATAATAATTATCAAATTCAAAAGTGTTTTTTTATAACCTGAAAAATCAGTTATTTTTAAGCTGGTTTTGAACTTGATGGCTAGAACTGGCTATAAATTAACCAGAAAATTGAAAAAAGTAAACAATTGGTAAATATAAACCTGATTTATGACCAAGGTTTCAAATAGGATTTTTTAAAGCCAATTTTAAACCTGGGTAATTAAAATATCTGAAAAAAAGGATGCAAAATTACCTGAAACTAAGTTTGGGTTTATTTCAGGTTTTTTTTTTACCTAGAATTTCTCTCAGTTAAAAGATAACTTATTTCAAACCATTTAAAAACCAAGGTTATTCCAGGTAAAATTAATAACCGCGGTAATTTTGCTACTGAGGTTACAAATTGTTGCTTGGGAAACTAATGGATTCGAAAACAATATTTTCTGTGATATAAAAAGTTTGAAGACAATATTTTTAATTTTTGAAAAGCTATTTGAGTCGAAAGTAAATTTTTACCAAGTCTTAGTATCGTTTTCTTGTAAGGTTGTTATTTTTTTGTAAAAAAAACTGTCATTAGATTTTTCTCAAAATTTTTACGAATGTTGATATCCATATCTCAAAGTTTTGAAAAGATAGTTGAGCCGAAAATCAATATTTTGCAAATTTTGTTAAATTTACTTTTAAGTTTTTATTTTTTGTAAGAAAACCTGTCAATTCAATTTTTCTCAAAATTTTACTAAATGATAAAAAAAAATGTTTTAAATATTGAAGTAGATAAAAGCCAGTATCTAAAAGTTTCGAAAAGATATTTAAATCAAAAATCAATTTTGATCAACTTTTATTTATTGTTTGTTTTTTTTTTTTTGTAAAAAAAACTGTCAATTTGTAGGAAACCTCGGATTGTAATAATAAATAAAAAAGAATAATAACACTAAAATATATATATCTATAATAATAATATCAAAATATCAATTATAATAATACTTGCTGTAATAAAACATAACTATAATACTAATACTTAATATAATACTGATACGTCATAATGCAACATAAGTATAATATCTTAACCTAATAAACTAAATAGTAAAACATAATAATAATACTTATTAATAATACATAAATACCCATAATAACACCCTAACATAATATTAATACCTTATAATAAAACATACATACAATAATATCTTAACTATAATATTACCTACTTCTAATAATACGTAAGCTAATACAGGCCAAAAAGCACATACCAGATATTAATTTACATCGCTAATCCACCAAACCATCAATTAAATCAAATCCATATCTAACCATGCGATGTGTTTATAACATTCGCAGGTACGTATGTATATGCAGGGTGGTCGGTTACATAGCTGATCATCCGATCATCGATCCCGTTGATTGCTGTGAGGCGATTAGCTATGTAATGATGCGGGTGATGGAATGGACCGTTGCATACTCGTATTGGGAGATTTGTTGAAAAGAGGAGGAGCCTCATGCTCCAAGGCTAAACTGGAGTTAAAAGCCGGAAAAGTAGGTCAGTTGGTGACGTGCTTTAACCGTCTGCGGTACCTTAGAAATATTAAAAAGTTTTAGAAAAGAAAGTGAAAAGAAAGAAAAACAAAACCTGAAATAATTAAAATTTGCGAGTAAAAGAAAAAATACTGATAAACGACTTATACAGGCTGTTTTAGAATTTAAATTTAAATTAGGAAACGCCAAAAATCAAAACACGTTATAAATTATTTAATTTCCAAAATTTAAATCATTGAAAACAAATCAAGAAAGAACAATTAATTTTGCGACTGGCTGGTTTGGTGGTTGCTGGAAAAGAGAAAGATTCTATCATCTTTACATTGAAGCCAACCCATATGCATCCCTTGCTAAAACCAGTATTTTGCACACGATACCAATATCAAAGGTATTACCTATGTACCATTGCGGTTTATTCTTTTTCTTAAATGCAATGGTATTAGCAAGCAATGCATAGATTATGTAGGTATGTAATATAATTACAAAAAATAAGTTAACAACAAAAAATATATCATAAACAGCTTCCGTCATACCAAAACCAATACAGTAGATATATAGTATAGGGCAATTACAAAATGTTTGGCAATTTAAACAAAATTAAAATTAAATTAAATTAAATTAAATTATATAAAGATTTAAACATTAATTAATAAGACATATGTATATATGTTTGAATAAAAATAATATCAGCTTCGTTTCTCAACATGCCGCCCCCGCTGAAGGAATTTCAGGACATGGCAAGAGGGCAAGTTTTGTTATAAGGCGCATGAAAGTGCCTCGTTTGGTGCGCAATGTAACCACCCGTACGTGTCCATCTTCACCTGGATGAACTGCGGTTATTCTTGCTAAGGACCATAGGGATGGTGGCATGTTAGATTCTTTCAGAATGACCATGTCACCCACTTCAAAATCTCTTAGGTCTTCTCTCCATTTTGGTCGCTGCTGCAAAGATGTGAGGTAGTCGGTATGCCACCTTCGCCAGAAGCCTTGCATCATATTTTGTAGTAGCTGCCATCTTCCCAATCGATTAATGGGTAATTCCAAATAACTTGGCTCGGGAATCGCCGTGTAAGGTCTACCTATAAGAAAGTGAGCAGGCGTTAATGGATCAAGATCTGAATCGGAAGAAGCACAAAGGGGCCTAGAATTTAAAAGGGCTTCGAATTGGGCTAGCAAGGTACACATTTCTTCAAAGGTAAGGACACTATCACCAACTACTCGCCGAAGATGTTGTTTTACTAATTTAACCCCCGCTTCCCAAAGCCCACCAAAGTGAGGGCTGTAAGGAGGAATAAACTTCCAATCGATGCTTTCTCCAGCCAACATTTCTGCAACCTTTTTGTTGTGACTTTGGGACTGCACCAGTTTATACATGTCTGATAGCACAAGAGCCGCTCCTTGAAAGTTCGTACCATTATCGGAATACAAAACGCTGCATCTACCACGCCTGGCGATAAATCTTTTTAGGGCAGCCAAAAAGGCGTCTGTGGTCAGGTCCGATACTAATTCAAGGTGCAGCACCTTAGTTGTCATACAGACAAATAATGAAATATACCCTTTCGACAACGTTGGTTTCCTTCCTCTAGATGAACGAAGAGTTATCGGGCCAGCGTAATCACATCCTGTGTGGGCGAAAGCAAATGATGGATTTACGCGAGATGATGGCAAATTTCCCATAAGCTGCGTTGATGTAATTTTCCGTTGACGAAAATACGTATGACAGTATGAACTAGTTTTCGAATAAGATTTCTGCTTCCGAGGATCCAAAACTCCTGGCGAATCAGTGCAAAAAGTCCAGAAACACCGATATGTAAAAAGTTTTTGTGAGCATCTAAGAGAATTAACAGAGTTATTGAATGATTTTTAGGCAGGATAATAGGGTGTCTAATCGCGAAGGGAACGTTTTTAGCATTTGAAATTCTACCACCGACACGCAATAAACCGACGACATCAATGAAAGACGAAAGCGAACACAATTTTGAGGCCTTGTCAACACAACGGTCAGTCTTAAGAGTTTTGATTTCTCTAAGAAACTCTCTTTGAGTCCACTTGAGGCAGATTATTTTACCAAGACGTAGCTCTGAGAGCGAAAGATATCCACACCTTCTATCACCTGTAGGCAAACGGAAAAAATAGATGAAGCGACGAATATAGCAAACTATTCTCACAATTTTCCTCCAACTAGAAATTTTAAGCGAAATTTTGTCAAGAAAATGCTCCACCGCAACCGAAACGTGAACTGTATGGACTTTCTTCCTCTCTTCAGGAATATCTTCTATTTCAGTTTCACAATGATGTGGCCACTCATCAACACTATGAACCAGCCATTCTGGCCCGTTCCACCACAATTTGTGTTCCATCAAATCCTTAGGCGAGAGACCCCGCGAAGCACAATCAGCAGGGTTTTCCGATGAACTGACATGACTCCAAGACGAGCGAGGTAACGAAGACAATATTTCAGAGGTACGATTCGCTACAAACGTACTCCATTTTCGTGGCGAGGATGAAAGCCATGACAAAACAATTTGAGAGTCACAGAACGCAGATACTCTAACTGGTTTCACATCTAATGACGACCGAATAAGTTCTATTAAACGAGGAGACTCCCACAAAGTTCCAGGCGTGGAATTGACAACTGCTTTACTGGAGCAACTCGAGTCTTGGCGGCGACTAACTTCACTTCAAGAACATCTTCCGAACAACTACGACAGTAAACCACTGCAGAATAAGCCTTTTCTGAAGCATCCGAAAAACCTATCAACTCCAAGCTTTTAGAATTTTGGGCAAACCTTCGAAAAATCCTAAAGTTTTCAAAATAGGTCAAATTCTCCCGATACAGCTTCCATTTTTCTGCGATTTCAAAGGGCAAAGGATCATCCCAATCAATTTTCGTCTTGGCGTTCCACAGCTCCTGAAACAGTATTTTCAACAAAAAAATGGAAGGAGCCAAAAACCCCAAAGGATCAAAAACCTTTGCAACCTCTGAAATTAGTTTCCGTTTTGTAGGCACAAAGTGTTCGGTAAACTAATTTTGTACGTAAAGGTGTCATGATACAGGTTCCAAACCAAACCGAGAACCTTGGTGCACTCAGAAGAACTATCCAAATCCAGTGAAACAGCTTCTTTACAGTCGATGTCACGCAATATTTCCCAACAATTAGAGCTCCACTTGCTGAGCTCAAGACCTCCACACGACAACATCTCGACGATCTGCTTCTTCAGCTCCAAAGTCGCCGACAGCGAAACAGCCCCCGTCATTAGGTCATCAACATACATGTCATGCAAAACTGCATGTGATGCTAAGGGAAACTGGTGTTTGTAATCAAACGATATTTGACGGAGAACTTTCATGGACAAATATGGAGCAGGTGAAGTACCATATGTTACCGTAGCCAAACGAAAATGCGATATTGGACTATCAGGGGATTCTCTCCAAACTATCCTCTGAAAATCCCGATGCTTTGGATGCACCCAAATTTGCCGAAACATTTTAACAATGTCAGCACAAAATACGAAACGGTGAAGACGAAAACGAATACAAACGTTAACCAAATTTCGTTGAAGAGGAGTTCCTATATGAAGCATTTCATTAAGAGAACAGTTTTTGGTATCCTTATGAGAACCATCAAAAACAACACAAATTTTGTTTGTAATCACAGCGTGATGTGGCAAATAGAAAACACTTCCCGACGTAGGTTCTATTTTCTCATCAGGGATACGCTCCATGTGTCCCAGATTCAAATAAGTCTGCATGAACTTGCAGTATTCCACTTTTAGGTCTTTATCACGCGAAAAACCGGCGTTCCATTGCGAGAAGTCTAGACAAAGCTCCAGATATGGAGTTAGCAAACTTAACATGTTCTTGTCGAAAAGGAAGTTCTACCATGTACTTATTATCAGGTGTACGAGTTAGAGT
The DNA here is from genome assembly GCF_945859685.1 of Eupeodes corollae. Taxonomy (NCBI): domain Eukaryota; kingdom Metazoa; phylum Arthropoda; class Insecta; order Diptera; family Syrphidae; genus Eupeodes; species Eupeodes corollae. Next base: position 92,186,721 of record NC_079147.1, read on the forward strand.
TTTTGAAAAGTTTTCATCTACCTCATCTTCAATTACTCTAAAGGAAGAACTAGGAGGTACCTCTTCAATTTCCCAAAAGGATTTCAAAATAACATCAAGCCAAAATAACGAATTTCCTGGCAAACAAACCGTTACAACCCATCCAAACAATGTCTCATGAGCAACCACCTTTCCCTCTGGATCTGAACGATGATCACTTAGCAGAATACTCCAAGCCTTGTCAGCCCCCAACAAAACATCAATGGGACCTGGGTTTTTGAATCCTACGTCCGCTAGCAAAAGATCGTCAAAAAAAGTGAAATTGCTGGCTTCCAACGAAAGCGATGGCGTTTGGGAAGTTATTTGGTTGAGAATATATGCCTCAACTTGCATAGTATGTGAGTTAATGCGGGATTTTAATTTTAACTCAGCAGCACCTTGAGTCACACCAGCTTCAACAGACGAAATCCCGGATATTGGTAAACGAGCATGAGAACGACGTAGACCAAGTCTTTTCACCAAACTATCAGTTACGAACGAAACCTGAGAACCACTATCCAACAAAACGCCAACGAGATGAGTCTTTCCAGAAATGTCATACACTTTTACAACAGCGGTTGGTAATATAACCGAAGAACGCGAACCATTTTGCATATGGTTGCTTACGACGGAAGCTGAGCCTTGCGTAGGATCAACGGCATTCGCTGTGCTTGTGTTATCTAAGTGCACCAAGCTATGGTGTCTAGAATTGCATGACGTACAACGTGCTTTCGATCGACATCGATTCGACGAATGTTTAGTACAGAGGCAGTTTTAGCATAAACGTTGATCTCGAGCGAAATTACGACGGGAACTAACCGACATTGAAATGAAATCTGGACATTGTGGAAGATAATGTTCACCTTTACATTTTGGACATGAGGTATTTACTACGGCGAGGCTTTTTATATTCGAAGAATTTGACGTACGAGAGTTCTTGACGCGAGAAGTTTTCGGATCGCTAGCTTCTAAGGCATTAGAACGCTTTTCTAGAAAATCAAGAAGGTCTTTAATCGTCGACTCTTCCGACATTTTGTTTTCTAAAGCCCAAGCTTTTTTAGTTTCAGAGTCTGTTTTATTTATCAATAAATAAACAAGCCACGGATCCCTACCTTCCGACTTAACCGCTTCAAGACCACGAATAACTTTATCAGCTTTATCCACTAGCTTACGCAATTGAGAGCCATCACACGACCCGACGTTTGGCAATTTTAAGAAGCAATAATAAGAGCATTTATTAAAAAAAGTGGTTTATCATAACGATTTTCTAATTTCTCCCAAGCTAGCTGGTACTTGGAATCCGAAATGCTAACACCGTTCAAAAGATTAAAAGCGTCCTCGCGCAAAACCGACTTCAAGTTCCTAAACTTTTGAGCACTCGAAAGTTTTGTGTTGCAGTCCACCGTTTGCAAGAACACATCGCGAAAACCTGGCCATTCCCGATAATCACCGGAAAACGGTGTAATGTGCATAGGTTGCAGCCTTATATTAGTAGGGTTTTTATCTAACTGGCCTAACCGATCTACCAATTCAGCTTGGGAAGAAACTAATTCCTTCAACGAAACGTTCGTTTCCCCATTGCTTTCCACTGAAGTAATGTCTCTTAAACGTTTTAACAGAGCGCACTTGGCTACTATATATTTCGATTCTAAAATCTCAAACTCAGGTTCTGGATCAACGAACCCTCTTCAGCATGAAATTCAAAAAGAGCCGATTGAGAACTACAAATGTCCTTAAAGGCCTTCTCTAACCTTTCCAAACGCACATTCAATTCTAAACTATTGGCACTTTCAGGAATTTCTTGCGCGTATGTATATACTCTAGTAATGGAGCCTTTGTAATGTCCACTAGCTTGTTTTAAAACCTCCATTTTGGCATTTAGAAATACCTTTTCTTATGCGTTTCTAACAAACAAAAAACAACACGATTTTTTAAAGTCTAACAGCTCACAATGCAAAAAATTCTCTTATTATGGTTCCAGCAACAGTAATCAACAGATAACAGCAGCAGCAAATCGAGCCCCCCCAAAAAAAAATCATCCATGAAAGCGCAGTGGAGCACCAGTCAAAAATCAGATTTCTGCGATATACTTATCTGTGTATAGGAATCCCAGGTCTAAGAACCACCAACCAAAAAAAACGAAAAGCCGATTCCAAATATCCAGGAACGAAGGACCAATTTTGTTTTAGAATTTAAATTTAAATTAGGAAACGCCAAAAATCAAAACATGTTATAAATTATTTAATTTCCAAAATTTAAATCATTGAAAACAAATCAAGAAAGAACAATTAATTTTGCGACTGGCTGGTTTGGTGGTTGCTGGAAAAGAGAAAGATTCTATCATCTTTACATTGAAGCCAACCCATATGCATCCCTTGCTAAAACCAGTATTTTGCACACGATACCAATATCAAAGGTATTATACCTATGTACAATTGCGGTTTATTCCCTTTCTTAAATGCAACGGTCTTAGCAAGCAGGTATATAATATGTTAAATAGAATAAGTTACCAAAAAAAATATATCATAAACAGCTTCCATCATACCTAAACCCATACAGTAGATATATAGTATAGGGCAATTACAAAATGTTTGGCAATTTAAACAAAATTAAAGTTAAATTAAATTAAATTATATAATGATTTAAACAAATAAATAAGACATATGTATATATGTTTGAATAAAAATAATATCAGCTTCGTTTCTCAACACAGGCGATAAATTAATGAAATTAAATAAAATAAAAAGCCTGTGGGTGGGAAATATTAAAGAAAGTGGCAAGTGTTAGTTAAATAAAAGAAAAAAAGCCTGTGAGTGTTAAAAATTAAAGGAATTGGCAACTATAAAAAAAGGCTAAAAAAGTGAAACACCTGCACAAAAAAAATTTAAATACATTATATACAAAAAAATAAATACGAAAAAACTGCAAATATAAGAGTGAACCTCTACCCACCCCACTTCAGAGACGCAAAGCCACACCCACTCCACAATTACCCAAAACCGCCAAAACTTTTACCACCACCGCCGCGTAGTTTTTCTTTAAAAAATTAAGAACATTATCATCATCCTTACTATCACCATTATCATCATCATCACCAACATTATCATCATCATTATCATTATCATCAGCATCAACCTAAAGTTAATAGAGTCCTTTGTGCGCCTCCCTCCCAAATTCCTGCCGCGTTTCCAATCCGCTACCACATACCCTATTTTTTTTTTGCTCACCTATTCCCTAATGCCCAGTGTTGTGTAAAATAATGTGCATATGTGTTAATTTTTTAAATATTTTATATCCTATTACTATGAATTATTTATGATCTTAGAAAAAAAGAAGATTTATTATCGGATATTTAATAATAATAAAAAAAATAATAATAATATTAAAAAAAAGAAACCAAACGGTATAGAAAAAAATAAAAGAAAAGGAAAATTTAATAAAAAGAATAAAAAAAGAACTCTTTACCGGTTATTTTTTTTTCAATAGCAACGACAACCACCGTGGTGCACTACTGCTGGGACGTCATGTCATTGGTAAGTCAATTGTTTTGAATTTTATCTATGCATTCATTGATTTATTTTATTTTTATTTAATGTTGATTTAAATTTTCTGTAATAACCGTCGCAATTACCTGAGATACTAAAAAAAATAAAATGCACGACTGGGTCGCACGAACTTGCTCCTGTATGCAAAGAGTCTGTTTAAAAAAGTACTTATATGAGATTTAAAGATATACTTGTAAAATAAGTTTGGCTTCAAAGATATAAATGCCATTTGAATTGTCCAAAAAACCGCACGATCTTTATATATGAAAACCATAGTACTCTCATGAGCAGAAACTTTTAGGGCGACCAGATGCCGAGTCGTTGGCGTGGCGTTAGTTTTGAAAGTGAAGAAATTCAACGGGAGCGAGAGAAAAATATTATTCCCATTCCCTTAAGCAGCCAGCAGAATAAGGGAGATAATTAATTTTCGACCCAAAAAGACAACACAATTTCCTTAATTTTATTTGAGTCTATCCTCGTATATGTTTTCACATAAAGAGCTCCCATATGAAGGTTGATGAATTTGTTTTTGTGCACTTTATATAACAAACAAAATGGCTTATTATTGTATATAATAAGGGGATGAAACAAACTTTTGCATGCTTAAGTCAGCTGTTTGGGATCTTTTACCCATATTTGTTTTTATTTCCATTCATAAGTCTGCTTTTACTTGTGTACGATCTTTGTATATGAAAAATGGTTTCTATTAACTATAAAGCTACAATGCGATTCATATAGATTCAACTTGTTCCTTAAAAGCTTTTTTCCTTTAGATAGCTTTATTGTAATTTCATATTAGAAGAACCAGGAAGGAAAATAAATAAGATAAGAAAGAGTCAGACCATGAATGTTTAAATTGTAAGGCGATCGCCTATTGGTTGTGAAGGTAGGTAGCAGGTAGATGTCTAAAACGACCATAGAATAGTTCACTTGGCGGGCTTAGCTTTATGCAGATAGATAGATAAGGACATGTTTATGATGATAATGAAGGAATGTTATTGGTGGCTAGAAGGTACATACTAAATTCCTTCTTTACTACAAGTTTTCAGCGCAAACATGGAGTTATTACGTTCAGTCTATTTTTTTCACTACAGTTTTAAAAAACAAGCATACGAACAAGTACAAGAAATTGCTGTTCATGTGTTGTTTACAGTCAGGCTCTTGTGCGTTTTGGATTTTAGTTAAGAAGTGACACGTAAGCAGTAGTTGTAGAAGTTGTACGTAATACCTTTATAAATAGGTACAATGTGTATGCGTTGAAAAAGTGATTCTAATAGAAAATACAGGGAGAGCCCTGGCCAGTTTCTTTAACTTGTAGGTACTAAGTATTTATTTTTTTATATAGGCGAAGGCCAGTAAATCATGTGTGAAACAACCTTATTCGTAAAGAATAATATTTTAAAATCACATAGGTATACAAAGTTACCAAGATAATACTTCTTGATAGACACTTTAAAATAGATTGTTGATTAAATATATCACATAAATGTGTACCAAATGAATTAAATTGGATGAAAGATAGGAATGTAATTACAATTTTGTCAAAATAAAAAAATAAATTAAAAAATAATATTTTAAGATTCAAAATTTTACCTGAAAAATAAGTTTGTCCTCAAAAATTTAAATGCCATTTTATAAATACAAAAACGGTTGATTTTGCAAATTTTTATTTTGAAAATCGTTAGAGCGGTTTTTTTTTTAAATTAATTTTTTTTATATAAAATTTTCCAATTTTGTTCTAAAAATATTTTTGGAATGCAGTTGTTTAGTGATTGTAAATATACGTCTTACGTTTGAATTTCGTAAAAAATTGTTGACCCGTTTTTGAGATATAGAGTTTTAAAAAATAAAAATTCAATATTTTTTAAAAAATCCAAACAATTAAAAATTGCATTTTTGTTAATCAAATATTGTTAAGGCAATATAGGAGCTTATTCAGAAAAAAAATTATTAAAATCAGTTCATAACTTGCTGAGAAAATTAAAAAACAAAATAACGGTTCTATGAGCGGTACCTTTCCTGAGCAATACAAAAATATGGGTTTCTTATAAAAAGAAGCCAAGTTAAAAATAAAATTTTAGAGAAAATTCAAAAAAAATCTATCGGTTTGTTTTTGAGAAAATTCGAATTTTCGATTTTTGACCAAAAAAATTGTATGGGGGCCACTGTTAGTTTTGATCTTTAAAAAAAAATGAAAAAAACGCCTAACGCGAATCTGCTCAAAACCTTAACTTCCAAGTTTGAACTCAATCGAATCAATGGTTTAGGCTGTAGGAGCGTGGACAGACAGACAAAACCGACCGGACGGAATCGCGGGACCTATATATATAGTTCCTATATGTCGCAAGTAAAAACTTACCATCATAAAAACAAAAGAAAGTTTAAACATTTAAAAAATTGTACTTACCGATCTAATCCCTATAAAAATTTTACTTACCTTAAACTATGACTAAATTGAATTAATTCTAAATTATTTTTTTTCTTTACTTACCTTATGCCTACAAGAAAACACGGAATAAATTTGTAAATAACAATTGGTATATTTAATAATTTCGTTGCATCTATTTACCGTTAAGTAATTTTTTTATTTATAACGTGGTTGAAAATAAAAAAAAAGGAAAACAATAAAATAAAAAGTATTTCCTTCTCGATCCTGTTGGTTGAGGTTCAATATTGGGAAGTTAGTTGAATTTTCTTGTTTCAGCATGGTGACACTGTCGGCCTAATACCATCCCACAGAGGTGGAGGTGATGTAAGAGTAAGAGGGTAAGGTACATACGAGAGGGGTGGAAGTTTGAGTAAGGGACTACTGCAGTGAAATGGAGGTTGCAGTAGTCAAGGTGGTATCTTCTAGATACATGGGCGGGCAAATCCTCCGAGGGTCAATTCCATCATCATCGACCCTCACCACTCTATGGAGAACACTCCCCCCTCAGATAGCTGGACATTTCGGGTTCGCATCTTTTTATTTTATTTGGTAGGCATGAAATCGTAACACCGTCCAGAACAGCGGTAGCAAGAACCCCCCCTCCGGCGAGCTAGCTCGTGCTTTTCGCAAGCATGCCAAGTTGCCGTTGTCTGGACACCCTCACCTTCCTGCTGCTAGGATCAGACTCTAGTGCCTGTGGCTAGGGGTTGTAATGGTGGTTATGTAACGGAAGATGAGGAACAACCGTTATTTTGTTACAAATTCGATTTTCCCAAAATGTTACCAAATGTTACAAACAATATTTCTCATAAATTAAAATCAACTGGAAGCCATAATCTCAAATTTTTGAAAAGACATTTGAGTCAAAAATCAATTTATACCACTTTTTGATAATTTTTTTTTTTAAGTTTTTATTTTTTGTAAAAAAAACTCTCAATTCGCTTTTATTCAACATTTTTCAGAATGTTGAAAACAACATTTCTTATAAGATAAAATCAGTTTGAAGCCATAATCGCAAGTTTTTGAAAAGATATTTGATTGGAAATTCAATTTTTAACAACTTTGAGTAATGGTTTTTTTTGTTTTTATTTTCCAAAAATTTTACCAGATTTAACGTTATTTTTCGTTGCACAAAATTGGTTAGGAGATAAAATCATTTTGTATTCGCAAAATTTTCGAGGTGACAAATTATTTTTTTATTTATAAAAAAACCGTTAATTTGATTTTTTTCAAAAAACATCCTTTTTTGCTATCACGTTATAATATGTTATATACAATTTAATTCAAGTCTCTATCGTTTTTGGTTCGTAAGATATTTAAGGTTAACCATTATTTTCACCTTTTTTTTAAACTACTATGGTAAAAAAACCACCTACACCCAAAATTAATTTGGATTTGATATTTCTACTGATTCATAAGCTATAGATGACAAAAAAAAACGTCGCGAACGTACGGACGTATTAAAGCAAGTAAACACGCACGCACAGATATCTCTTTTTCTATCGGGACTTGGATCGGAACCATCATCTGGTGAAGAAAACTTTTTTCGAACTCATTTGGTTTTGATCGGTATGATTTCTTCGCCTCCCAAACTCAGATTCTTAAGAACATTCTGAAATTAAAGTGTTACATGCATTAAAATTATAGCATTAAGATCATGATAATATTAATTCCAATCCAAACAATTTGTAAGGTGACGAAGAAATTATCTCCGATTTTCCTTGTTTTCGTTTACTATTCGATGTTTTCTAATACAGACAGTCAGCCTTATCACAGGCCCCGTCGTAATAGATTCGTAGTACGAACCCCGAATAATTGTATCATTGGTCCCGTCGTACTAAAAAAATTTGCTACGAAATTCGGAGTTCGTGAAAATTGGTATCACTAGCCCCGAATGAATAGGAAGTTTGGCAGTTTTTTCTACGAACAATTATTTTGATCGGAATTTTTAAAACGAACAAAAAATTAAGCTTGCGAAGATAAATTAAATAAAAATAAAATGTATGAAAAGAATCATGTAAGTAAGAAAATGGTTGAGAACAAAAAAGAATGCAAAGCTACAGGTGGCGGAGCAAATAGAATGCATTTTTTTAGCAGCCTCGAAGAAGGTGTCATAAGAATGAATGAACTTTGACCAGCGAAATAAAAGATCCACAATCTTTTGGATTCGAAGATTCCTCCGAGCCTTTAGAATCAAATGAACGTGAAGAAAACTAACTTGCCGATGTTTCGATGTCATCAGACGTAGTTGATGTGAGAAATGTTCCACGGCGCGGCGTTTTCCAACCACTTCGCGTCAATCATATGATTCATCCAGTCTTCGTGTATTTTCTTCATTTATTGCAAAGATTGCAACGACAATACTATCAATTTTTAAAGAGAAAAACAAATAAAAATAAGAACAAATCGATAGATAAAAAACGAACTTTTATTTAATTTTCTTATTTTGACGCATATCAGCTGATTTTAAAACTCCGAAATTAGTATTTCTGTGTGTCAATGCTTTCTTGAATTCGTTCGGGGCTTATGATGTAAATGTATTCGTATTCGTAGCGTAACACAATTTTCGGGGACTCGCTATACGAGGGACTCTGTGATAGGGGTGAGTAATAGGGCAAATTGCATGTGGAGTATAAAAGGTTGTTAATGGTTTTGAAAAAATTGTTCCCGATTCTTGCGATCCCGGTTCTTCTATATGTTTTGGTCTGGATTTCATTATTTCTAAGATAGATCTCATTCCAGATCCATCTGAATCTCCTCCTCAATATCACATGGTTTGGTAGGCGCAGGATTGTCCATGTTAGGTTAAGATTCTATCATATCAACTTCTTCTGATGCATAAGAATCGTGGTCTTGAAAGATATTTTTATAAAATGGGCACATTCCTGTTGACGGAAAACCAAACTCACCAGTTTGAGTTTTAACGGGGGCTCAGTTAAGTGTGTTAAGGCTTTTGTGTTATTGATAAGTCGAACTTCATCACACAATTACCTTTTTAAGGGCCTTGCCTTGAATGCCAAGGAATCGATAGAATTTGCACCATAAAGTAGGTATCTACTAACGTGTGTTTTTCTAATAAGGTATTATTATTTCTCGAGGTTCCCTATCAGCAATTGAAGATTTAAATGAACTAAACTTTGGGTAAAGATTTTCCTACTGAGGCTCAAAAGAATAACAATTTAAACGTTTCACTTTCGATATGACTCGAATAAAAATTTTATAAGCAACATACATAGATAGGGTAGGCAATTCTATTGTGAATTATTATTTCTTTTTATCTTATCTAAAAGAAAACACAATCAAGTAGAAAACTAAAGAATCAGCAACGGAAATAAACGAACTTTCCAAATCTACCCCTGAGACCCTTCCTTGGTATCGTCATGACGAAAAAAAAGCAAAGAAAACTAATACCTAATAAAACTATAACATTCTTATAGTTTCAGGCGCTAGGACCTTATTTAAATAATGTTCCTCCAAAAGTTTAAGCTCGTAGGGGAATTTGAGCTAGTGTTTCTGTCATGTTAAAGTACACAAATGTAACTTTTGATTTTTTTTCGTAAACATAATGCGTATGTATTGTCTATGTACCTACATACATACGTATCTTTTTTTACGTATCTATTTTTCTTAACTGAAGACAAGGAAGCCTAGGATAATAATTGTCTTGCTTTTGGGAAATGAATACGAAAAAATATGAAACAAATTTTCAAATGATTGTCAGCCACATCCTTTCAAAAACTTGTTGATGATTTTTTGTTTCCTTCTTTTACGATGTGTTGCTCAGCATGTTTCCCGAGATAAAATCTCCAAAGTGTTGTTATGGAAAAATGTTCGGGCTCGAGTTGTGGTTTTTTTCATTTCATAATTCAATTTTGCCACCATATCTCATGGTAGCATTCATTTAATGGTAGTTTAGAAAACCGAAATAAAAAGAACAATGGAAGAGCAGTGGTGATTTTCTCTGAAATCGGAATGAAAATTTTGCTGATAGGGATGATTCAATGGCTGTGGAATTCTTCAGATGGGATTTGAATTGACTGACACAACTACAAGTTTGAATAAAAAAGACAATAGGAAAAATTGTTTGCATGGAAGAAATAGACAAAAACTTCAATTCTTATATTGCTATTTCTATAAGAAATTCAGCTGATATCATTCTGATATTTTGGGGCATCAGCGTGTTTTCTAATGAAATGTTTAACATATTGTGAGTATTTTTGTTTTTAAAGTGCTAACGAATTAAAATTAAATTTGTTTAGTATGCGGTGGACGCTAAAAAATTCGAAACAAAAGGCGATGAACAAGCGACGTCACGGATGGCTTTAGACAGCAGTCAACCACAAGAGAACTTTTTAGTTTTGAATGGAGTGACACTTAAAACTTGTAATTCACTCGTCGACAAAAATTTCTTTTTGATATTAAAATTGCACTTATCTAATGGGTTTTCTTGTTTTTAATGCAAATCTGACTTCAAAATAATGTTGTAGTAATACGTCAGGTTTTTGAGATATTACTTTTTAAAACTCGAAAGCTTTTTTCCAATAAAATCCGTAATGGTTTTCCAAATCTTTAATGCTGTTCTTCAATATTCAGTTAAAAAATAATATTGATAAATTGTTAGATTTAAGTTTTGGCACTAAGTGAAGATAAGAATATCGATCCCACTGCATTTTGCATGAGCTTGGTGCAACTTTTCTTTTCCTTTCTCTGCACAATTTTTTTTTTTTTAATTGTGTTCACTATTGCTTCCTTTATCATAACCCTAATCTTAACAGAGTGTCAACTTGGGGTGAAATTAATGCTTTATCTGATATCTATCTGTCCTCCATTCCGACTGAGGAAAACAAGAATAATCTCAAGCAAGCCAGAAAGGCCTATAACGCTCATATTCGACGAGCCAAATTTGTACATGACCAAAACTTACTGCAATGTCATAAAGGCAGTACAAATGTTTGGTCATTCGCAAAAAACATAAAAACTTCTTCCTCTTCCTCGGTTTCATGCTAGTTGTCGATGGTCCTCCATTTGCTACCTCTCTCGAGACAGCCGCCAATTCAAAGCTGTTGTCATTGAGCGCATTACTGATTCTATTTGGCAGATCTTTTTTCGAAATTGTAATGTGGCAGGAATTCTACAAGATCTCAACATGCATAAATCTGCTGGTCGGAATGGTATCCCCGCAATTGTTTTAAAGAGATTTCTGGAAAAACCACTGTGCTGCTCCTCAGATCCCGTTCCAAATGGATGGAAAACAGCATTTGTCCAGCCCCTCCCAAAAAAAAGGAATCTTCCTCACCCTATAATTATCGACCAATTGCACTTACGTCCTTTCTCTTTTCAAAGGTCATTTAAACCCTGATTAATTATCGGCTCATGAAATATCTCGAAGATCAAAAGCTTTTTAATGACAGACAGTACGACCTTCGCAGCAAAATGTCCACTGATGATCTCATGGTTCATCTCACCAAACAGTGGAGCAAAGTAAGATTACTGCACTTGATATTTCAAAAGCTTATCGAAAATGCGTGCTTTCGATTTTCATTAATACCTCCTTCGCTATGTAAATAATTACCTAAATAATAGATTCAAGACTGAAAGCCACAATATAAAAGCTGGTGTGCCCCAGGGTTCTGTTCTATTTCCAACATTATTTTTCATTTTATTAATGTTCTTCTGTCTGCAACTTGTAATGCAATACATTGTTTTGCTGACAATAGTATACTCTTAGCTTTTCATATACGTTTTCAGACTCACATCCCTCTTCGTCGAATGTGGAACGAAAAAATGTGATATGCTCATAAAATTCCGACCTAATGTTCGGTGGTACAATGGGAAATAAAAAAACGCGTGGAATGTAATGCTTCACAAACCCAATTCATTCTTGTATCGTTAAAGTTAGATATAATCCCTTTCCATGGATTGAACTTGCATTGAGGAGACTGTATATACCGATAATCTCGGTATGTGTTTAGTTTTGAATGCCCTTAGTTTTCCATTCTCGTCACATTTTGAATATTTTAAAAACTACAAAACAACGAACGTTTCTTACAACAAAAGACGTCATTATTTTTAAAAAGAGGTACATAACTCACTATCTACACTAACAATTATTTCTGTAGAGTTAACATTTGATTTTTTGATTAACATCAGAATTGGCGGACCTTGTAATCCAAGGCGAAAACGCACTGAAGCCGAAATTTGTTAATTTTTTCTAGGCGCATTAAAAAAGGTATTTCTGTACTCGTTTTATTGCTTAAAAGCTAAAATGGACTCCACCACTTTTTCACTCAACAGCATATTTTTGATGAACGAAACAATGTTTTGAAGCCAACGTGCATCCAAATAAATCGATAAAGATGCAAAAGCAAATATTAAAGAACCACTTTTTTTTTTGCCTATGTATGTTGCACATTTATATTAAATTATAAATAAATAAAAATAAATGTATTCGAAGTCCATTACCTGTATATTTATTTTTCAGAATTAAAACAAATATTAATTATTATTATCACATTGAATTAATTGCAAGTGAGGTTCTTTTTTGTTGAATATTTTCAATTTTAAATCCTTCAATTCAACTGGATTGCAAAATTTCATTTTCATTTTAATAATAATAATAAAAGCACGTTGATGGTTCCAATTTTATTAATATATTTATATTTAAACCATTGAAAATAAATGCATGCAAAATATTGAAATACTTAATGGCTTGTGAAATTTAATTTTTTAAAGAGCGTTTAAGTGCTTGTTTTATTATTTATTGCTAACATTAAAAATAATACGTAAAAGGAAATGTTTTTATCAAGCTTTTTATCAATCATTTATTTAAAAGGTTTTGTCTCAATCTGTTCTCATGGTAACAAGAAAAAAACTGATGGCAACCTTGTTAATATTTTCATCGATATCTATTATACCGATGGACTTAATAACTTCTGTTCGAATACGAAGGCTCTCTTGGGAATTTGATGGAATCGGCTGGGCAAAGAGCATGAAAACTACGATATTTACTATGGTGACTGCTGCCGAGGAAACGAACAACGTTTATTATATATATATTATTATTATATGCGACTTTGTCATTGGAGCCAGACTTAAGCAACAAGTCTTGAGCTATAGGTGCATTAACGAGCGCCTCATGACCATCCTCATGGTAGCCAGTAAAAGTTGTCCACACTTTTTGGAACTTGGAGTTCTCCAGATCAATCTTCCGTCAACCACAATATGGTCTTTTCAACAATTCCTTTTTTAATTATATGTGGTTTAAATTCTCCGTAAATAAGCAAATCATTCACTACTGCTTCCTTTATCGAAGCCCTAAATTTAGACAGAGTATCAGAGTGCAATAATACCTTCGTCAAGTGCAGTCGCGTTTTCTTTTCGCTCCGTAGTTGCCTTTTGCCACCTCTTTACTAACCCCAAGTAAAAAATTATCATACAAATTAAAAAAAAAAAAAAAACTTTCAATTAAAAACAAACATAAATGAATTTCGTGATTGGTCGGAGTCAGAGTTAGTTTTAGTTTTTGTTTCTGTTTGTTTTGTGAAAAAATAAGAAAAATAAAAACATCTAAAAACATTTTTCTCTTGTGCCTATAATGCTCACCTTGTCTCGCCCATCGTCATCAACGCGAGCCAAAACTAACAATTTACTCACTCCCTCTTCTCACTCCAATTCTCCGTCACCCATAATTAAACCTTCAACCAAAAATAAAGGAATGGTTACAATTAAAGTTTTGGAAGAACAATTGGCCTGCCTTTCAAAATCCCTGCAAAACATTATAGTCGATGAAATTGATAAAATGCGATCTGAATTTGTTATTAAAATTGAAGAAGTTAAGAATAGCTGGGAACAACGATTTGAGTCTATCAACAATTCTCTCTTCAACCTAGCTTCCCGCGTTGATAAAATTGAAAACGATACCAATACTGAAACGCATTTGCATAGTGCTGAGATCTTGGCTCTCCGCAAACAAATAAACTCTTTGGAGAGAAAAGACGTTGCATGTGATGCTGTTCTTTCTTGTATTCCTGTGCTGCCTGAAGAAAATCTCCCGCAAATCATCCATAACCTATGTACCACAATTAAATGCAATCCACCGTCAATAGTTAATGCTTTTCGGGCGAGAACAAAAATCGATAGCAAAAACAAATCCCCCCTAAACACCCCACCGTCGATTGTAATAAAATTCAACTCTACACATGATAGAAATTCTGTTCTCGTTGCTGCTGCCAATTATCGCAGGGAGAACAACAAGGTGCTAAAGTTGAGTGACATTGGTATTGCTTCAAATGAAAACTGCTACCTGAATGAGAGCTTAACCAAACACTCCCGCTTTCTATTACACAGTGCACTTAGTTTGAAGAGAAAAAAACAACTTTTTTCTGTGTATACTAAATCGGGCATCGTATATGCAAAAACGTCGGCCAACGGAAAAAGTTTTACTATTGAATGCCCCACTGATCTCCACTCCATTGCTGCTGGTGCTGCTGGTGCTGCTATTACTCCTGTTCCTGCTGCTGCAAGTCATAAATAAATTATTCTTGTTTATTAAATAATTGTTATTTTTTTCTTCTTCTTCTCTTCTCTTCTCTTTTCTTTCTCTTTTATTTTCTTTATACTCTCTTTTTATTTCTCTATCCACTCTAAAGTCTTTGGCATTATTTTTGTTTGTTATTGATATTTGATTTTTGATTAAATATGAGTGTTGAATTTTCTGATTACAGTGTGAATGAAAAATCAACGCACGCTATGATAAATGTTCTTTCTAATTATCGTGATGGTTTTAAAGTTTGTCATTTAAATGCTCGTAGTCTTAATCAGTATAAATTGGATTATTTAAAATTTATATTTGCGGATTCTGGTGTCGATGTAGTTTGTGTTTGTGAGACATGGTTTAAGCATGATATTTGTGACATGCAGTATAATATACCTAATTATTTTATTTCTAGAAATGACAGAGTAACAAGTACATGGGGAGGTGGGATAGCAATTTACTGTAGATCTTCCCTTAAATGCAAAATTATATGCAGTTCGGTTGGATTGGACGTTGAATTTTTAATTGCTGAAATCCACGATGGCTGCACAAAATGCTTGGTCGCCTGTGCATATGTTCCGAACCGAAGTTGTTCTCCTCAATCGTTTTTTTCTGTTCTTTCGCAATTCTCACATTTATATGAGCATGTAATCGTTCTAGGTGATTTCAATGCAGACTTGCTAAAAAATGATTCTCGAGTTTTTCAAATAAAAGATTTTGTCTCTTCTTTAGGACTTCAGATATTTAATACTACTTATCCAACGAGATTTGCAAAAGATACTACTCCTAGCCTTCTTGATTTGCTCATTTTATCTTGTCCATCGTCTGTTAGTCTTTTTGACCAGCTTTCACTTGACTGTATCTCTGATCATGATCTCCTGTTTTGTACATACAATATTAATTTTAATCACACTATTACCCCTCTATCATTCACTTTTAAAGATTTTCGGTCAATAAATGTAGATGCTCTCCATTACGCCGCCCTAACAGCCCCTTGGGATAAATGTCATTTTACTCCTGACCCTGATTCCAAGCTGAACTGTTTCCAAGAAATACTTCTTGGATTATATAACGATTATGTTCCAGTAAAAACGGTAAATGTCCGTAACAAAAGTTGTCCTTGGTTCACATCTGACGTTGTCGAAACTATTAAAGTTCGCAACAAGTTTTATAGAAAATGGAAACAATTTCCATCTGATTCGAATTGGATGGCTTACAAGGCAGCAAGAAATCGTTGCACTGTGGTTATACGTAACTCCAAAAGAAATTATTATGCATCCAAACTAAATACAACCCTTCCCCCTAAAACTCTTTGGAGTAATTTGCGACAGATTGGTATATCCGGTACAAGAAATACTTCTAAGTGTGAAATTGATCCTAATGTGCTAAATAATAACTTTCTCGAAAATGATGACCAGGAGCTAAGCTTAAGTTTCTCTGAAACTATTAATTCACACATGCAAACGATACGGAGTTTTGAAATTGAATCGGTTAATGAGAATGATGTGATAAACTGTATTAGTTTTATCAAATCAAATGCTGTAGGTGAAGATGGTATACCACTTCGATTCATTAAACTAATTCTACCTTATATAATATCCAGCTTGACTCACATTATTAACCATTGTATTACAACGTCAACCTTTCCGAAGTCATGGAAAATAGCAAGAGTTATGCCTGTTGCAAAAAAATCCAACCCAATGTTAGCTACTGATTTCAGACCTATAAGTATTTTACCATGTTTGTCAAAAGTCTTTGAAAGATTAATAGCCAAACAGATCCTTCAACACTTGTCTCTTTACAACCTCCTCTATGCTGGACAGTCCGGTTTTAGATCTAACCACAGTTGTTCCACAGCCATGGTAAAAATATTGGACGATATAAGGCAAGATTACGATAAGGGACATGTTACGCTTCTTTGTCTTCTTGATTTCTCAAAGGCTTTCGACAAAGTGAACCACAAGATTCTGTGTTTGAAATTAAAATATCTTTTTGGTTTCGGGATTTCTGCAGTGGCTCTACTTGAAAGTTATCTCTCTGGCAGATTTCAGAGAGTTGTAACTAACGATTCTTGCTCAGATCTTTTACGTGTGAAACAGGGTGTTCCTCAAGGATCAATTCTAGGCCCAATTATCTTCTGTATGTTCATTAATGATTTACCATCTGTCTGCAAACATACTGCAGTTCACCTCTATGCTGACGACGTTCAATTGTATCTAGCTCGGCCAATTGACAACACAATTGATCTTGTAAGTAAACTAAATGAAGATCTACATGAAATTTACTCTTGGTCTATTAAAAATGGTTTGCTACTAAATCCCAGAAAATCTCAAGTTATTCCAATTACTAAAAAGAAACTGGCTCTTAATACTCTACCTGATGTTTTATTATCTGTAGACAAGCTAAACATTGTTCAAACTGTGACAAGTCTCGGATTTGTTCTGAATTCAAATCTATCAGGATACGACCATACAAACTCTGTTATAGGTAAAATATATGGATGTCTTCGGAAATTGTGGATGGCTGCAAGTTTTACTCCACAAGATACCAGACAAAGGCTTGTTAAAAGTCTTATCCTACCACTTATTACTTACTCTGAAGTCGTATACCCTAATTTAGATTCTTTATCCCAACGAAAACTTCAAGTTGCATTTAATGACTCGTTAAGATACATCCATGGGCTTCGTAGATATGACCATATTTCTCACTATGTGAAAAACTTTTTGGGAAGTACTTTAGACAACTATATTAATGCCAGAAATTGTATCTTCTTACATAATCTTATAAGTAGTAAGACTCCAACGTATTTATATGAAAAACTTAATTTTGCTCGTTCCCTTAGAACATTTAGTCTAATTCCCTCACGTTATAACTATCTCAATTCATCCCGTTTATTTTTTATTCACGCCGTTAAATTATGGAATTCTTTACCAATAAGTATAAGATCTATCGCTACTGCCACTCGCTTCAAAAGTGCCATCTTTCTTCACTTCACCTCAACTTAATCTCAAAGCTACTCTTTCTTTTTTTTTTCTCATTTGTAAACTCTTCTTCTTTTTTTAAAACTCTTTTTCTACTGCTTTATTTTCTTTTTCTTCATTTTTAAAATCTCAAACTTCTTTGCTGCTATCTCTAAAATAAAAACTCAGAATTTTGTAAATTTAAATTTAGTTTTAAGTTAGGGAATTTGAATTGAATACATAAAAAACTAAATTAGTTCCTATTTATCTTATCTCTTTGTACTACAAAAGATATTAATCTTAATGTACAAATGTTAATAATATGTATACAATAAATTGAATTGAATTGAATTGAATTGAATTGTATCAACTCCTCGTGAATTTAATGCTTTGTCTGATTCCATCCAAAGAATTGTTTCGTCCTATCCTCGCACTGAAATTGTTGTTACGGGCGATTTCAATGCACACAATTCTTCATGGCTTCAACATTCAAGCCAGATGGAGTGTGTGCAGAAATCTTCGCTGAGTTGAACCACCTTACTCAGCTAGTCAACGAACCCACCCGAATATCGGACGTTGAAGGACGAGCAGAAAACACTTTTGACTTGTTTCTTACCTCTGACCCTGATAAGTACCTACACTGTTAGTGTTCTATCTCCTCAAGGCACATCTGACCGTTGTGTAATATCAGCAAATTTCTCTTGTCAAAATTGTTCAGTTGAAGAAAGAGCTCCTAAGAGAACCATTTGGCAACACGAGGAAGCCAACTGAGACGGTCTCAATAATTACTTCAGAATCTTTAACTGGTCACTATGCTTCCTCGATAGTGACGTTGACGCCAGAGCTGATATGATCACAAGTTTAACTCTCCTAGGAATGTGAACTTTTATACCGAACAGGGTTACGGGTACGAGCTGTAAAGAAGTTATTAGGGCCAAAGAGGTAAGTTTCCGTTGATATAAAGCCAACCGTACTGGGAAAGCCGGAAAAAGTTCAAATAAGCCAGAAAGGCCTGCAACGCACATATTCGACGGACCAAATTTTTACATGACCAAAAGTTACGACAAAAAATACTGCAATTTTACAAAGGCAGTAAAAATGTTTGGTCATTTGTAAAAAACATGAAGAATTCTTCCTCTTCTTCGGTTCCTACGCTCATTGTCAATGACACTCCTTTTGTTAGCTCTTGAGAGAAAGCTTATCTCTTTGCTAGGCAGTTCGCCATCAATTCTACGCTGCCAGTGAGTGTTATGACTCCACTTGTACTTAAGCGAGTTAGTGATTCTATGGGACCAATCTTTTTTCGCACTCGTACTGTAGCAAGAGTCCAAAGAGATCTAAACACACATAAATCTGCTGGTACGGATGGTATCCACGCTATTGTTCTGAAGAGGTGTTCTTCAACACTTGGCAAAAACACTGCGTAAGCTTTTTCATCTGCCCTACTCCTTAGGTCTCGTTCCGAGCGGATGGAAAACGGCATTTGTCCAGCCTATTCCCAAAAAAGGCGAATCTTCCTCACCCTCTAACTACCGACCGATTGCACTTATGTCCCTTCTTTCCAAGGTCATGGAAACGCTGATTAATTATCAGCTCAAGAAATATCTTGATGATCGAAAGCTTCTTAATGACCGGCAATACGGCTTTCGTAGCAATAGGTCCACTGGTGATCGCTACATCTCACCGAACAGTGGAGCAAATCTTTACATCGTTTTGGAGAAAGTAAGATTATTGCACTTGATATTTCAAAAGGAAATGCGTGCTTTCGGTTTTCATGAACCCCTGCTTAATAATTAGTAATTACCTTTCGGATCGTTCAATACAAGTAGTATTGGGTGGATTCAAGTCTGAAAACCATAAAATAAATGTTGTTGTGCCACAGGGCTCTGTTTTATCTCCAACACTCTTTCTCATTTTTATTAATGATCTCTTATCTGCAACATCTAATCCAATACATTGTTTCGCTGACGATAGTACTCTTAGCTTTTCATATTCGTTTTCAGACTCACATCCCTCTTCTTCGGATGTGGAACTGCAACGACAAAATATGATAAGCTCATAAAATTCCGACCCAAACAGCATTGTTCAATGGGGATTAAAAAACCTCATGGAATTTAATGCTTTGAAAACCCAATGCTGTCTTGTATCGTTAAAGGGAGATATACAAAACTTACATACGTCCAAAGCTTGAGTATAACTCCCATCCCTGGGCTGGTGTTCCTGCAACTTACTTAAGCCTCTTGGATAGTATTGAACGTAGAGAATTTAAATTGATAGATGATAATATCATCATAAGTTCATTTACTTCGCTTGAACATCGTCGTAAGGTCTCTTGTGTGACCCTTTCTTACCGTTATTTTAACGGCTTATGCTCTAGTGAAATAGCCAGTTGCATTCCTCCCCTCAAACAGTTAAACCGTAATACTCGCGCTTCTAGGAATGCTCATCAGTATACTTTCGAGCCCAACTTCGGTCGTACTGACAAATACAGAGATTCGTTCTTCAGCGATTGATACTTCCAGCGTTATAGATGTCCGAAGCTTTCAAAGAGCTGACATCGATTGGGAGAAGATACAAAGTCAAACCGCTACAACCACAAGAAACACCAAATCGTTCTCCTATAGAATCACAAGTAACCTCCTTCGAAGGTCTGTGCAGTCAACAAAAGTGGCAACGTTGGTCAGATGCAACCTGAGGAACCGCCACGGACGTTTTGGGTTCCAAGGGACCACCAACAAGAAACCTCTGGTTTGATGAGAAACAAATACAAATGCAGCCAAACAACATTTCACAAAGGGGCGCTGCATACAAGGACAAAAGCTGCTCATTAGCTCTATGAGCAGGCGAGAGGAACATCAACTTCTAAGAAGGAAAAAGAGAGAGTATGAGAAGCGTCTGGTCGAAGATGTTGAGAAGTTCAATAGCAGGAATGAAGTTCGAAAGTTTGAAACAAAATTTACCTGCTTTACCCTGAACCGAAGGTTGCAAAGACGAAAGTGGAAACATCATATTGGAACTGCAGTCAATGCTGAGGATATGGAAGGACCATTTCTGCAGATTGTATAACGGCTACGACGAACCGAATTTCACTGTCAGGCAGGATGATCCATTCAACATAAACGACGAAAGCCAACAATCCCGTCCGCCCGAATTAGATTAAGTAAAGATTACCATATCTAAGCTGAAGTCTAACAAAGCTGCTGATGGAGCAGATGGCTTGAATGCCGAGCTCTTAAAAGCAGCTGGGGAAAATTTGGTTATAAGCATGCACCAACTTATCATGCTCCGCTATGAACGCAGAAGGCAACACCAGCACTGATATCAATAGAAGAGTTACTGTTGCTAATCGTTGCTTCTTTGGGCTAAGAAATCAAATGAGTACTAAAGCATTCTTTTGAGCGAACGAAGTGTCGCTATATAAGACCCTTATCATATCCGTCCTGCTTTACGGTGCAAAAGCATAGCATAGCATAGCATAACATAAGCGGAAGAAAGCAACTTAAAGTGGTAAAGAAGGAGGAGCGACGAGCTAAAAGTGCTGTACAGCAACGTAGACTTAGACAGAAGGTTTAACGACTGAAATGGGTGGGTCATTTAAAGCGTATGGAAACCAATGCTCCGGCCCGGAAAGTTTTAGAATCCACACCCACAGGGCGGCGCAGTAGAGGAAGATCGCGGATCAGGTGGCACACACAAGTGGAAAGTGATCTCACCCAACTTGGACTGCGAAACTGGAGACTGCTTGTTGGTTGGGTGAGGCTCTAGTTCACAGAAGACTGTATTTCAACCTTAGACAAGTTAGTAAGTCAAAAACGTCTGTAAATTCGGAAATATCAGATTAAAAACCGGCTTCTGTTTCATTTTTATGAGCCAAATTCTGGGACGAACCGATATTGACGAGTCAGAGAACCGAAACACATTTTGTTAACAAAAATTTTACTTTTCTGTACATAAGGGGGCTATATTCATGAAAACACTATTTCCTTAAAGAATATTGGTAACCAGAAATGCAAATAGGAATGCTGCAAAAATTATTAACAGCAGAAAACTGCCTTAAAACAAAAAAATTCGAACTTGTATTTCAATAAATTATAAGTTTTGCGAAGTCGATTCCATTTCACTTGAAGTTTAGTTGAAGTTTCAAATCAAAGTGATACCTTAAACAAAAAACCTACCTACAAACTGTCAAGCACTTATGAAACAATGTCATAAACAATCCAATTGAGGTTTTTTATTTCAAAGAACCAAACAACAAACAAACTTCTTGCCTAACCCAGAAGAAAGAAATATAAATTTAAAATGCTTCGCTAAAACATAAAATGTGTTGGGGATTTCCATTATTGCTGAATTTATTTTCCTTTGGTAAGATAACTGAAATAATATTTTAACTTCTACTTTTTGTTTTGTTTTCAATTTTATATCTTAACCAAAGCTGTTTAAAAATGTTAAGAACAACCTTTTTTGATCCTTTTCCTTTTTAATCCTGATAGAAAAAAGTTTCGCACCTTAGCAAGGAAAAAGGAACGAGAGAATAAATGAAAATAATTTTTCACAGAATCTCAAATTATATCCTTCATAACCAAACCTAAGAATCCTCTCTACGAGCGCTTTGATTTCCCCACAAGGGCCACACATTTTATCAGATTCAATCTCATCTCAGACTGTGATTTTTTTTGTACTTATTTCTTTCAAAGATTTTAGATTAAACAAAAAAAAAAATTAGCTTTTCTTTCAAAAATATCATTTAATTTCCTTTGAGACCTTTACGATCATGATTTTTTAATTTATATTTCGTCGCTACCACCAAGTATGATTTTATCCAATTTAAAATGATTGTTTCATAAATAGTTAGTATAGTGTTAAATTTCATAAAGGAAAAAAAGGATGTTTAATTCAATAATAAGTTGGAAGAGTCGCTCAGGGCATGGTGCGACAGTTTTTGATGCTTAAGAAGAATGTAAAATTTAAGTCTTTTGCCATTTATGTAAGACGAAATATGTTTCTATACAGTAAAATTATTCTGAATTAGCTGACTTATGCAATAGGTACCTACTTCATTTTTAAAAATTGTCAGTTTTGCTCCTTGGTGTATATCATTTTTCAAAATAATTGTATGACAATTTGCTTTGAATAAATAAAAATTATGAAAAAACGGACTGTTGGATTTAAACAAAAAAAGTACTGAATATCGAAAACAATTTTTTCTGTGAAATAAAAAAGTTTGAAGACAATATTTTTAATTTTTGAAAAGCTATTTAAGTCGAAAGTAATTTTTTACCATGTTTTAGTATTGTTTTTTTAGGTCTTTATTTTTTGTAAAAAACTGTCAATTCGATTTATCTCAAAATTTTACTGAATGTTGAAAACAATATTTCTTATAAGATAATATTAGTAAGAATCCACATAATGTCAAATTTTAAAAAAGATATTTAAGTCGAAATTCAACTTTTACCAACTTTGAGTAATGTTTTCTTGGGCTTTTATTTTTTATGAAAAAAAACTGTCAAGTTTATTTTTCTGGAAATTTTACGAGACGTTATTTTTCGTTGCACAAAAATGTTTTAGAGATGAAATCATTTTCTATTCGTAAAATTTTCGAGGTGACAAATATTTTTCAGTTCTTTTGATTTATAAGAACCGTAATAAAAAATTAAAAATTTAATTTTAATTCAAGTTTCTAGTGTCATTGGTTCGTTTAATATTTAGGGTTAATTTTTTTTTAAACTGCTATGGTAAAAAAAAACAGCCAAGCAATTTTCTTCTGAAAGCGCTTTCTGCATCTTTTTGCATTATTATCTATATAACAAAATTTATTTGGAGTCGATCTTCTGGTTCTTGAGCTATTTAAAAACGAAAAAAACGTCGCGAACGTACGGCGACGTACTAACGTATGTACGTACACAGGCACGCACAGACATCTTTTTAAAAGCTTTTATTTCGACTCAAGGAACAACATTTTTAATTCGACAAATCGGACCCATTGCAATAACTTCCTATTGGAAGTTTATAATTAAACAAATACTAAGAAAATGTATAATTTAATCAAGAGATTTACTAAGAGTGGTTACAATTTTCGGCACTCACTGACCGTGTTTGTTACTCATCTTGACTTGTAGTACCCGTGGCTTGATGGTAAGTGCGTTAGACTGTCATGGGAAAGGTCTTGGGTTCGATCCCTGCCTATGCCATCTAAAGTTTCTTTCGGTTACTGCCTCTTGCGAAGAATTGACAAATTCTCCAAGAGTAATTCTTGTCATGAAAAAGAGCTTTCTTAAATTTGCCGTTTGGAATTCTGTTTAAACTGTAGGTCCCCTCCATCCCTGACAACATTACTCGCACACAGGAATGGTTATGAGAGTTGTAAGTCACTAGGCCCTAGTTCTCTTCGGACTGTTGCGCAACATAATTTAATTTTAATTAATTTGACTTCTCTTTCTGCTGTTTACTGCTTTAAGTGTTTCCATTTCTAGCCTTCCTAATAATTTGTGTTTTCGGGCCAAAGATATGGAGGTAATTTGATAAAACTTGTGTCCATTTTGAATCATCTGAAAAAGTTCCTTGTCAAAATTACAATATTTTTTAACCCTATCGTGACAAATTGCTCAAGTTCATGTGTATGGTGGCTTTGGATCAACTATTCTTTTGTTTTCTGTCTCGCTGTTTTTCAAAATTATGTTGGACATATATGATTTTTCGCCGTAATATAAATTTGGGTCAAAGAAAGTCAGGCCTACCAGCTCTAAACTCAAATATAATAAAAAAAATTGAGGATTTTGCAAGATCCTTTTAAAAAATGTCTTGTCAGAGGTTATATTAAAGTGGCTGTCCAAGATGGAAACGGATACACTAAGACCAGTTTAATGGCCCATTGAAATATCAGATGAATCTTGAGGCTTCCTCCTACGCTCAATGGAACCAGTTTGAGTCCCTTACGAAACGTTAGAGGCTGATTGTGCTGATATGATTTAGATCATTTAGATCGTTAAAGAAGAATTCTCCTTGGTAATTGTTGCGTTTTCGAGCCAGAGCAGGGCATACGCAGAAGAACTGTTTCTTCCTCTTCCTCGTCCATACAGCTTCTGCAAAAGTCATTTGAGAATACGCCCAGTCTCGTGGCGTGCTTTCCTATTAGATAGTGTCCGGTTATGACACCTATTATCGAGCTTATATGCGATCAGCTTAGAGAGATCAAGCACCTTTAACGTTTTAAATCTAGTGTTGGACAGATGTTTTTTGTGACTTGACACGTGGTGATGTTGTTCCACCTGGTGCCTGCCCTCTTCAAAGCGTCTTGCATTAGCAGCAGTTTACAAGTAGCGATTGGTATACCAGTACTTGGCAAACGTGTTAGGATGGGCTGTACTGTACCGTTCCTGGCGAGTTCATCTGCCTTACAGTTACCTGGAGTGTCTCTATGTCCCGGCACAAAGCAAAGGTGAATATTAAACTGTTGTGCCATCTCCATTAGAGATGATCGACAATTATGGACTGTTATAAAGTTTGTAGAGACACAGTCCAGAGATTTGATAGCGGCCTGGCTGTCAGAGAAAATACGGATATCAGAAGTTGATATCACGTTTTCTTTGAGCCAAGACAAGACTTCTTTTATCGCCAAAAGTTCAGCCTGGAACACGCTACAATGATTGGGAAGGCGGAATGAATCTATGTAAAAATTGATTGAATCATCCTCCAAGAATGTCCTATCCTCCCAAAAAGATCTGGGAGGTATGTAAATCTGGAAGTTTCTGTCGATTTGCAGTTGGGAGATGGTGTAGTCTGTGTGCTTTGGAATTGATTTTAAATATTTAAGAATTACGGAGTGGTCAATGTTCTTGTTAGTCCACTGTGACGAAACTTCAAAGCGAATAGCAGAGCTTTTAGCTTTTTGTTTGCTAAAAATGTCAAGTGGTGTTAGGTAGAGTAAGGTGTCCAGTACCGTAGATGGGGTCGTGCGAAGCAATCCGCTTATACATAGGCAAGCTAAACTTAGGACTTTATTTAATTTATCCCGGTTTATACCTTTCTCTAAAGCAGTCCACCATACTGACACACCGTACATTAAAATAGGTCTGATTACCGATGTGTACCTTTAGCCAATGCGTCATTCTGGGTTGTAAGCCATATTTATTAAGAGATCGTTTTGTCCACGTTGTAAAAAGAACCTTCGATGTCAAGGAAAGCAACCGTAGTGAACTTTTTATGATGGAGGGAATATTTGTCTTGTCAAGCCTTGTAGTAAATTTGTATGATGAAAACGAAAATATCACCTGGATCATTTCATTCCTCATTACACATTTTAAACTCTGTCTTCCAAACATGAATATTTTTAACTTCCCATAGGAAGTTATTGTAATGGGTCCGATTTGTCAAATTGAAAATTTTGACATTTCTCGACGTTTCAAGGTACCAAAAGTCGAAATAAAAGATTTTTAGAAAGATGTCTGTGCGTGCGTGTGTACGTACGTTCGTACGTCCGTACGTCCGTACGTCCGTATGTCCGTACGTCCGTACGTCCGTACGTTCGCGACGTTTTTTTCGTTGTCCATAGCTCAAGAACCAGAAGAGATATCGACTCCAAATAAATTTTGTTATACAGATAATAAAGGAGAAAGATGCAGAAAGGGCTCTCAAGAAAATTGCGTGGGTGGTTTTTTTACTATAGCAGTTTAAAAAAAAGGTGAAAATTTTGGTTAACCCTAAATATCTTACGAACCAAAAACGTTAGAGACTTGAATTAAATTTTATATAATATATTGTAACGTGATACCAAACATACATATTTTTTGAAAAAAATCTATCTAACGGTTTTTTTTATAAATCAAAAAAACTGAAAAAAAAATAATTGTCACCTCAAAAATTTAACGACTAAAATATAATTTCATCTCCAAAACAATTTTGAGCAACGGAGAACAATGTTTTTGAAATCTAATAAAATTTTGAGAAAAATCGAATTGACAGTTTTTTTTATAAAAAATAAAAATCTAAAAAAAACATTACTCAAAGTTGGTAAAAATTGAATATCGATTCAAATATCTTTTCAAAAACTAAAAATTTAGGCTTAAACTTATTTTATCTTATAACAAATATTGAAAACAACATTCAATAAAATTTTGAAAAAAATCGAATTGACAGTTTTTTTTACAAAAAATAAAAACCTAAAAAAAAATAATAAAAATTGGTAAAAATTAATTTTCGACTCAAACATCTTTTCAAAACTTTGAAATATTGCCTTAAATTCACTTTAATCTTTCAAAAACTATTGTTTTCAACGTACAGTAAGATTTTGAAAAAAATCGAATTGATAGTTTTTTTACAAAAAATTAAAAACCGAAAAAAAAAATAACAAAAGTTGGTAAAAATTGAATATCGACTCAAATATCTTTTCAAAACTTTGAGATATTGGCTTTAATTTACTTTTATCTTTCAAAAAATATTGTTGTCAACATTCAATAAAATTTTGAAAAAAATCGAATTGATAGTTTTTGTACAAAAAATTAAAAACCTAAAAAAAATTAACAAAAGTTGGTAAAAATTGATTTTCGACTCAAATATCTTTTCAAAAATTTTAGATATTGGCTTCAAACTTATTTATTTTACAGAAAATATTGTTTTTCATATTCAATGATTTTTATATAAAAATCCAAAAGTCCGTTTTTTCATGAAAAAATCTACAAAAAATAGTACGCAAATTTGGTAAAAATTGATACAAGTACATATAGACAAACTTTTAAGCAAGACAAATCGACAGACGGGTTGGGAAGTTATCAGTGTGGGTCGCATCCCAGCCTCTTTTTAAACTTTAAATGGCTTTGGCCATCCTCCTAGAATGATAAGTACCTCCTGGTATTCTAAATCCAACTATGCTTCCATCTAGAAAACTCCAACAAAACCAACTAAGGAAATTCCTTATAATCATCTCTGGACTGACATTCTTTTAGTTTTTTTTTTAATCCACCTTTAACATTATCGAAATACGAGTACTTGTAATGCATACTTATTTAGCTGACATTCTTTCAAAATATGGGTGATGATTTTTAAAATAAGAACTTTTTTTTATTTTAAAGTTAAGAAATATTCCCTCATCTGTTATCGGTAGAACCTATTTGATTCCATCGAAATTAATTTGTCATAGTCCCAAAAATTGAGGCACACGCCTCAGATATTTGCAATTAATTGAAGGTAACATGTTATCCCCGAAGCAATTAAATTAATCGTAGTACCCGTAGCATGATGGTTAGTGCGTTGGACTGTCATGCAAGGGGTCTTGGGTTCAATCCCTGCCTGTGCCACCTTAATTTAAAAAAAAAAAAATAATTTTCGCGGGTACTGCCTCTTGCGAGGAATTGACAAATCCTTCAAGAGTAATTCTTGTCATGAAAAAGTGCTTTCTCAAAACTAGCCGTTCGGATTCGGCCTTAAATTGTAGGTCCCTTCCATTCCTGACAACAGTACTCGCACACAGGAATGGTTGAGAGATGTAAGTCACTAGGCCCTGGTTCATAACGGACTGTTGCGCCACCCCATTTGAATTAAATTTATATCATAACTAAGTGATATTGAATTAAATGAATAGGTATTGATATTAAAATTAAAACAACCTACACAAGTAACATTTGCATAAATATTTTGTATTATTTATCGAGTAAACGTTATAAAACTCTAATTTGATATGCAAATTCATTATGAATACCTACATACATGATGCAATGAATTTCTAACCCTCGTATTTTGGTCAATTAGCTTAATGTAATGATAATATTTATTTAATTATCTATTATGTTAACATTGTTAGTAAATGTATTTACTTGATAAATTCATACTTTCAAGAATATCAATAAACTAACATTTATTAGTAAATTAGATGTTCCAATGTAAGCAATAAAAAAATTAAAAGTTCTGCTGTCAATTTTATTACAATTATGCCACTTCGTCGCACATTGAAAGCCATAAATTCAAGGAACTCAATTATCTCCACCCCATATCCTTCCTATGTAGAGTTAAGAACTATCTTAAATAATTTTCCTCCTTCTATTAATGTTTTTTTACTTTTTCTCGAAACCTAATTCGGTTTTATTTTAATGTTCACCTGCATTAATTCTTCAAGGACTCAACATTTATTTAGAGTACTTAGAGAATGTGAATCTGAGAGCTGTTAATTGAAATAAATTCATAATAGCCATCGGGTAAGATATATGTAAACCTTCAGAAATTTATTTTCAAATTTAACTGTTCGAACTATTATTCCATATAAAGGGGTTTTCAATAAGGGGGCGTAGATGTTGTGTGTAGATGTGCGTGGCGTTTGCTGTGTTTAACGTAGCGCTACGCCACGCGCCTTCCCGCTGGAACCAAATGTAGTCTAGGTCCATATGGACCAATTTCGGCTATAAGAATTAAGTTATCATCGTTATGTAGCTCTGGCTGTTGACGGTGACTGCCTCACTAACGCCGTTGTCAAAAAAGTACGAACAAATTACGCAAGCCCAAAATCCACACCAATTATTACCTGGTGAACACCACTGCGTGAGTTGGTGTTGTCCCATATATGGCAATTATCCTTGTTAACACAACCATTTATTCAAAGATGATTTTTCGGTTAAAATTGGCGGCCGTATCCAAACGATTCAAAGCCCAGTCAGCGAACAAACGGCTTTATCTATGGTCATGAATATTGAGCTCCTGGGTCAGTTGGATCTCGTGCGGGCGAAGGCCCAAGTCCCGACGGAAAATTCGAAAAGTTGAAGTCTGCACGGCGAGGAATAGACTGCCACGGTTTCTATTGTACATTTTCAAGGACCGCGGCGATATTCTCGGCAGATTTTACGTTCCTTGAACGTACTGGTGTTAGCTAATTGTTTACTGAATCGGTGGTCTTAAATTTGGCCACCAAACGTTGATGAGTCGACTTTGAAGGGCCACCGCATCTACCGTAAAACCGCAAAGCTTGCGCTAACGAACACTCAATTTGAAAATAAAGTTTTATCACTTGAACGTGCTCTTTAATCGTTTAACTTGCAATCATGACTTTGCATTAGCAACTGAGTAATAAACAAAAGATTTGATAGATGTCACCAACACAAAATGGCTGCCACGGAGCCTATGTACACTTAAGGGCGTTTATTCTAACTGAATAACCCGCATAAATGCTACGAAAAAGAAACAGAAAATTAAGGTAGACTGTGAACGATAGAAATTTATTTTAGTTTTTCCTGCAGTTAAATTTTAATTCGTGTCTTTAAAAACTTTTCAGACAATTTAAAAATGTTGTCTTTACTTTAAGTGACAAAATATTAAAGAAAAAGTCCTCTTCCTCTGATCCCTAATATTCCTTTACAGTAATTTTACTTTAAAGCAGATTTCAGGAATAAGTTTTAGGATACGTACATGTTTGTACGTGTCTGTAGCTCCTCATTTATAATATTTCTACTTATCTTCTTATTTTTCAAGGCTTGTATTAAATGGAAATATTTTGTATTAATATGTGCTCATTTATTACCCACAAGAGCGCAACTCAACTCCTTAGTACCAATATTTATAGCACCTGCACATACCATTATACAAATTCTTAAACTTTTAATAGATGACATAAAGGCGAAGTTATGGATTCATAAAAAAATCATAAAACTCTGTTTACTATAAACACAGAGGTATCTAGATAGTATAAGTACAAATGCTTAAAGAAGAACTTTTAAGTTTTGAAATAAATTGAAACTAAATGTACCTGCGGCGGTATAACCAACTACATCTTTCACATTAAATAATTTAGCTTATTACAACCCTATTTAATATTTACTTTTTATTTCTTATTATAATTAAGATCATATCGTAATTTGTCCAACTTCATTGTAACTATTCGCCGTCAACGGTTCTCCCATTAAAGTATATGGAGAGGTCACGCATAAGCTCAATCTTGGTCTTCGGCGCCCATTTGTCTGGACTTTTATTGTCGCCAATGTCAACTCTCATATTATTGGTGCAGATTTCTTGCAACACCATGATTTAATGATTGACGTAAGGAGATCGCGTCTAGTCGGTTCTCGAACGAACGCAGTTTCAAAATCGCTCTCAGCTATCTCTAGCCATGGGTCATTACCACAACTCATCAACCGAAACGCGCCTTTTTCTAACATTATTTTGAACTTTCCCAACATCACGAGGCTAGCACCACCTGGAGCTACCGCAAACTCCCGTGCATTACATTTTATCGAGACGAACGGCCCACCTTGTGCAGTGCGAGCTCGCCGTTTACCGCCTGATAAACTTAATGCTACCAAAAAAGAATTTGAATTGCTCATGCGCGCTGGAATACGCCATCCTTCTAAATCAAATTGGTCAAGCCCGCTCCATATGGTTAAAAAACCAGACGGTCCATGGCGGCCTTGTGGAGATTATAGGGGTCTTAATGCAGTAACTATTCCAGATCGATATCCACTCCCCTATCTTCACGACTTTACCAACATATTGCGCGGTAAGAAAGTTTTTTTTAAAATTGATTTACAAAAGGCATTTCAACGAGTACCTATCAATCCCGACGAACGTTCCCAAGACCGCTATCATCACCCCAATTGGTTTGTATGACTTTACACACATGACGTTTGGGCTACGCAATGCAGCTCAAACGCTTCAACGCTTGGTTCATGAAGTTCTACGAGGACTTGAATACGTATTTTTTTACATGGATGATATCTGTGTCGCTTCAACTAACCTCGAAGATCACCACCAACAAAGGTTTGAAGTTTTCAAAAGACTCTCGAACCACAATTTGGCCATAAATATAGCAAAATGTGTTCTTCTACAGGCAGAGTTGGAGTTTCTTGGCCATATTATCACCCATATTTTAATTTAATTCATGAAACTAAAAACCTATTAATGTCATATTTGACGTATAACTTTGACGATTTTTATAAACGTCAACCCTGTATACTGATGGTCAAAGTTTAATTTTAAAGAAATTGTTTCGTGACTTTAAGGTTTCAAGATCAAAATGCACGTTTTATTGATAAGGCACAATTTGTAACAACTTAGTTTGATTCTTTATTTTTGTGATGCAGGCTGTGTAATGCCTGCAAACGAGCTTCATTATTTCCACATCACAGATACTTTCCACATGAGTATATGTTCGTTTGTCGGTCGTAAGAAAAAAGTATTTGTTTTTTTCTTGATTTGTCGTTTATTTTTTTATGTCATACATTTTCTAAAAAGTTATGTTTAAGGGGTAACATACATAAATACAAGAAAATACCTACGACAAAATGTGGCAACAGTTGATGTATGTATAACCCTATATACATATAAACATAATCTTACATCTAAAATATCTATGTGGGATTGAGAGCTTTGTTTAAAAAGTATGTCTCAAAGGCATTTTTATAAAAAAATTAATAATTCAGAAAAGCTGCCACTACATAGCACAGGCATTTACTCAAAGGATAAAAGCTGCACACATTTATAAGATATATATCATATATGTAATATAGCCATATACCTTATGATATGGATACAATTTTTAAAGCTTTGATGTTAAAAGTATTAATTATGAGTTTTGAAATGTGAGCAATTACTCTTAAAATGTGAAGAGGTATAATGTACACCTACTCTCGGATGCTTCTTTTAGGACTTATCATTCAGTCGGTCGGGAGGATTATTATCCGTGAAAATATTTGTGTTTTGAACCACAAAAAGACTTAAAGTCCAAACATTCTAAAAAAATCATAGATAAAAATAAAATTTAGCAAGTATTTGTACGATAAGAGATAGAAACTTAGTGTTCTTAAGCTTTTTTGTTGACCAAAAGATAAAACTGGGTTTAAAGTACCTAAAGCAGATTATTGTTGTGCTTTCACCTCACACAAAAGATTAAAAAAAGTTTTGAAATGGCAATTCGGTCAAAATGTGTATGAAGTAAGAAATAAAATTTCTCGTTTTAATGCTTGGAGTTGGAATTTGTCCTAGTTTACGTTTTTTCAACTTTTTCTTGATTCAAGGGTTTTAGTTTATTTATGAAATTATTGTCATTTCTTTTTATTATGATAATATTGGTATGGCCAAATGGCCGCCGCACAGTGGATCGATTTGTATTTGAACGGGGAAATAAATCGATGAAACCTGTAATATATCGGAGAGAAATGAAATTTGGCACATATGTGTGGGTTAGGGAAACACGCATTTCCTCAAAATTTGGATTAAAAATAACAATAAAAAGATGAGTTATTGAGATTTTTCTAAATGTTGGGGTTTATTGTTCATATAAATAAAACAATAACTTATGTTTTGTAACACTTTTTGCTTCAATATGTAAACATTACAAAAAATACTCATAGTACTAATTAAATAAATAAATAATTAAATAAATAAACAAATAAATAAATGTATAAATGGATACAAATAAATTACATAGTCATAAAAAAATATTAATTAATTAATTCAAGAGCTTCTTCACTCAATGGAAGGTTTTTTTTTTTGGTTCTGCTCTCAATTGGGTTATAAAGGGATCAGATGATATCATGATCATGTGAAAAACATCCTTATTTGTAGTTAGCCGAGAACATTTCCTGGAGTGGTTAGTTCCGTAATATCAGCAGTCGTTATTTCTGCTTTCATGGGCCTCCTTTGATAGTGAACCAGCTGGCAAAGATGCACTTTGTATTACATCGCTCCGTGTAATAAGATTTTATGAACGGTTGCAGGAATGCCAAGAATATAAAGAAATCGATAATTTAGCTGTCGGAATAAACCATACATTTTTCTGTATCAATTGAAAAGTGCAGCAAATTATTTCCAATATGACTGAAAGTCTCGTTATCAACCTTGAATCTATTTTGGTGATCTCTGCAGTCAGAACAGAAGCCTATTTTCAAAAAATCGTCGTGATGTATTGCCGTCATTTGTTGTTCCAGTTCCTTGCTTTACAACGTCAACCTTGATATCAACCTTCCTTCGTTAATACCACGAGTATCCTCTTATGTTCTCCATTATTTAAAGCTTAAGTTGTAGCCGAGGTGCAACATGTATTCCATAAACCTAATCCTTGCACGTTGTGATGATATTCCTAGTTAAGGATCATCTTCATTCAACATATTGGTACTGAACTTAGATAAATTATTCATCTCCGAAGGCTTAGCTCCACAAATGGTGCAGTTGCTCTCAGAACTAGTATATTTGTGGCATCTTGAGCAATGTTTGTATCTATCATCGTGAAATAAAGATGGTGTCTATTTTTTACGGCAAGTGTGCCAATATATATTGAGGTCATATCCAATCCCTGTGTTTCATTTTCCACACGGTTTTTCTCTTCGCGTATGAGGTCAAGTGTTTCCCTTAGGTATTCAAATTTCAATGCTCTTCAATATCGTGTTGAAGACGGACGGGAATTGACCCATGTGGTATTGTTTTTGTCAGTATATAAGGTCATTTTGAGGGGAACAATCGACGTCATGAAAAGATGTGCATCCGAAGCTTCCTGATTCCCTAGGGAAAATGTGTAACTTAAAACAAACTGTGACATCTGAATTTCTTTTTATTTATTCCTAACACCTCGCACAATGAACAATAGCTTAATAATGACTTATTATTCCTTTTTTTGCTATCTATACGTATTAGTGACAACCAAACTATAGTAGTGGCTTACAACTCCTACATATTAACATGGCATAACAGTCCACCACCCTAACCACACCGCATACGGGTACTACAACGAATCTAATTAGTTGAAAATGTGCCTTATCACTGAAGATTATTTTCTTCTGTTGCGCCACCTAATTTATACATTTATTTATTGATCATACGCTGTTGCTATTTCTTGCCACCATTCTGACTGAAACGGCCTCTCTTCAAAGAGTGAGAAATGTGCTTGGTAGCTGAGAATACTTTGTTCGAAAAACGCCGTCCACAGCCTTTTCTTGAAGCACCCATTCGACGTATCTATGACGTTGTGAATGGTCAACTGGCTTTAGTTGTCGTGTGAACTGAAATTTATGTTTATGGATGAAATTCAATGCAAAATAGGCCATTTGGGTCTTTGACAACCTTTTCAATATTTGGCACGATTACGATAAGGAACTCTATGTGGTTCTGGAAGAATCACAATTTTTGTAGTTAGTCGATTCATTTTCGTAAATGACGGACTTTCAACTAAAAAAAAAAGAGTTTATTTTGCCAAATGTCGAGTTCCAGTCCTATTCTTTTGAACATACAAAATGGATAAACCGTTACATCTATTTATTTAAATTACTTAACAAATAAATATTGAAATTAAAACTTTAATAAAACTATAGTTATTGGCTCACCTAAAATGATGCCGTTTAGGCAGCTATAAAAAAACAACTTAATTGAAAGCAGGTACTTATGCATCTCTAAGTTTACCATGTCGACAGCTTGACTTTCGACCTGTGACAATTGAGAACAGCCATATTTTTGAAGCTTCATGCGGTAATATATTTATAATTATTCCAATAACCATTATCATGCCTATTCAACAACTCTTGCAAATGTTAAAATGTTTGATTGCGCTGTTTACCAATTTGTAACCTTAGTAATTAATATATATATAAAGTATTTAAAATGTAAGTCTTCTGGTTAATTAAACAATAGATCAACCAACACCCCTATGCCGTACGTTAAAGGAACGCGAAACTTTCCAACGAATTTCAGCAGTTCATGCGAATGTGCAAGATAGCCCGTGGTAGTCAAATTCTCGTCGCTCAACAAAAACACAGTCTTCAGTCCGTATACAATATTTAAGAGAGTCAACTGAAGGTACGTGGCAATAGTTTACGATATGTTCGCGGAATGACCCCTGTAGCAGTAAGAAATTGACTCTGATTTTCAAAAAAAAACTTCTTTTTTTTCTAGAAAATATATCAATTGTAAAATTTAGGATCTTATAATTCCACATGATATCCAGAAATGTCTGAAGTAGTCACTGTATAATGCGGCAGGACGCACCTAATCATGCACTAAATATTCTTTGAGAAAGAATACGTTTTAAAGACCTGCTCCATCCAAGGCTACCATACAACGAATCAGGCCTGTCCACGCTGATTAATTTGCATAATACTGATGATGTCTCATCATTGAATCTGTATCTAATCACTTACATTTCTACCTTGAATTTTGAACATATTAGGACGTATTCATACAGAATTAATAAAGTCATGGTTTCTTGATATGTAGTTTAAGGCTTGTTGGTTGAACATATCAGCTCTCATTCATAGTCACTTTTCCAGCTATGTTTAGTAGAACACCAGGTTAAAGTTGTGTCCTACTACAATTATACTTCAATTGACAGGTTAAAGAAAAATATATTGTTATATTTCCAAAATTGTTATCTTGTGTGCTCATTCCTCAAATGACGTATGTAAGTTAGTAAAACAAAACTATTTACCTACTTAAAACAAAATCAAACAAAGAAACTTACAAAATTCTATATATAATATTTTAGATGAACAACAAAAAAATTAAAAAACGTAACCTGCAGGACAACTGGACGCAGTCAGAAATCAACATTGTCAACGATAAGATGGTGTTAAAATAACAATAAAAAATAGCATATTGGTCTGATATCAATAACAATATAAGGGTCTCTGGC
This sequence comes from Eupeodes corollae, assembly GCF_945859685.1. NCBI lineage: Eukaryota > Metazoa > Arthropoda > Insecta > Diptera > Syrphidae > Eupeodes > Eupeodes corollae. The sequence goes on from NC_079147.1 coordinate 92,222,791, forward strand.
TCTAATAGACCAGTACAAAAATTGAAGGAGTAGTGGCGTCGGATAAAAGTTGCAGCCAGAAGAAGCAATGCTGGAATGAAGAAGGTTCTGAAAGCCGCTGGGAATGTTATTTAATCATGGAGGTTTTCGAGATCGTGTTTCTTGATGAAAGTGTGCGGTACATAGAAAATAAACAAGCCTCATAGACGAGGACCGCTATTCGGCATCTATTAAACAAAAGCCCTATGGTGTTTCCAACGATCCTTTCTTATTGCCAACTATTCGGTTTCCGAAAAAATGTACCGAAAAAGAACGTTAAAGGTCAGAAGTTCTATTTTTAATAAGTTGAACCAAAAGTGATATGTATATATTATATACTGAGATGACTAATTTCTTTCTTTAGCAACACTGTACTGCCACAGCAACATTTTTGGTTTTTAACCCGTTTAAAGTCTCTATTTTATTTCTAGTTGCGATGTGGTTAGGTTAGGTTAAGTTTAAGTGGCGATTGGTATGCCAGCGATTGGTATGCCAGCATTTGCCAAGCGTCGTAGAATGATGGGCTTTATTGTGCCGTTCCTGGTGTCTCTATGACCCGGCCCGGCACAAAGCAAAGGTGAATATTAAACCGTTGTGCTGTCTCCATTCGAGATGGTCGACAGTTATGGACTGTTATAGAGTTTGTAGAAACAAAGTCCAGGTTGCGATGTGACTTTTGTTACGTTTTTCTCTTCCTATGGAGTCTGTGGATTTCTGACCGGAGTAAATAAAATAAAAGACAAAGGATTCCCAGCCTTATCAAGAACAACTCCATAAAGTGTACTTCAGGCGTCTTGCATGTGCCTCTTTTAACTAAAATTGCGAAATATGCGTGCATCATGCCTGGAACATCATGCCACAAACTATCTTAAAATACAAATATTTATGTATAATTTTTAGAATAATGAATATGCATATATCTTCATGTCATAATTACAGGACTTTGTCTATTTAAGACCAACCTAAAAAATACAAGCTTGACTGCAAGAATTTTTTAATTTGTGCTTCACTGAAAATAACAAAAACGCATCCTGACCACTGTTCACTAGCGGCCTTAGATAATGGGATCAATAAACATTTCAAACGAATCCAAAACATCGATGATATCTCAAGCACACTTTTATTAATTAAAAATAAAGAAAGGGAAAGGAATCACTCAAAAAAAAATACCCGAAAACATTCAAAATACTGGTACATGACTAATTGAAATTACCGGCATCAAGTACAATTAACAGTGCTTATTATTTTAATTTTGGAAAACTGAAATATGAACCTACTTGAAAATGTCAAACGTATATTCATCCACGTTTATAATGAACTTCATATTTTAATTTCCATTTATACTTATCAAGCGTATTACATATGCTTCCACAATGAAAATGAAATTCAATTTTCAAAATAATTAAAAAAAAACTCTTTGTTACTGCAATTTCAGTTGAAAGGAAGTCAGAGTTAAAAACAGATTAAAGCTCGACGAGGATGTACAATACGAATGTTAATGTACTTCTGGGCTGCTGCCGCTGAGTAGTGATAAGAATCTGGACTGCATTGTAGTGCCTGCATAAACTGTGGAATTGGATATTTTTTTGTTTTAATTATGAAAAAAATTCCATGCCCTGCTCATACCCATGGTAATTTAAGAGTTGGTTATGTTGAAGTGGACGTTGATGCAAAACTAAACTTCAGAAATTTTCTTAATCCTTCTTGTCATATTGTCACGCTGAGTAACTACTTTGAAATGGTTTATTTTATAAGCTAATAAAAATAATAAATTTTCTTATTTAAAGATGTCATTTTTATTAAAAGCAAACATGATTTAAGAAAATGCTCGGATTTTAGGCATCGCCAAAATTTGGTAGCTCAACATTAAAAAAAAAAAACAGGAATTGTTCATTTTTGTTGTAAGCAAATTTCGGTGAAGTTGATAGAAAAATGTCTTACTTGCTGAAGACAAATATTAAGACGCTTTTACACACTAATAACTTATCATTGATCCATGTAAAAAAAATTTACATTTTTTGTTAGCCAAATTTTAAGCATTGCTTTAACTTAAAAATTTTTAAAGGTATCAACATAAATGCTACCATTAATATTTTGTTTACTTTGTTTGTTCATTGTCGGAAGAGATATTTGAAACAAATTTAATTTTTATCAAATTGTATGTACTTATTCCTTTTTAGATTTTTTTTATAAAAAGAATTGTCAACTGGATATTTAAAAAAAAATCATCATCCTTTCTTGTTTTTTTTTTCTTATAATAAAGCTGTGTGATTTTTTGTTAGAAAAATAAAATAAATATTAGAAACAATATCTTCTCTGTCGTACACAATTATTTTGGAGTTGGAATACTGTAGGTGAAAAATATTAGTTTTCAGTTTCTTTGAGTTACATACAAATTATGATTTGAAGTTTGTCTCTATAACGCCTTCAAGAGTAAAATAAAATTTAATTGGAAGCGATACCACTTGGTTTAAAAGTTATTTGGGATCAACTAAATTTTCCATTTTTCTTAGAATTGCTGTTATGAAAAAAAAAATCGAACAAAACAAAATTTAAATCCGTTCAGGACATCTTCAATGTTCTATTCCACCAAGTAAATTTTTGTCTTGAGATGACCGACGACACACATACAAAGAAATGTCTCTTGAAATATTGATTTCGATTCTAGTGAATTTGAAATGTTGAAAAAGTTTAAAATTTTCAATTCGAAAATTCAAATGTATTGCAGTAAATTTCTATTGTACGTTATTAGTGATAATATGCCATCGGTGACGTAAGATATTTATTTGAAAAAAGCCAATCTATGCTGTGAGCAACTTGAAAAAGTAAGTGATATTTTCGATATCGTAAATATCCTTGTTTTTGTTTTTAAACAAGTCTGCACGTCTATTTAATGTGTTTTAAAACTTTAGTAAGTAGATATTTATTTATTAACTTCCTCTAAAGGAAGTTTTTGTAATCGGTCTGATTGTTCAAATTGAAAATTTTAAAATTTTTCGACATTTTAATTTCAAGGTTAAAGGAGAGATGTCTGTGGGTAAACGTACGTTCGCGAAGCTTTTTTGTCGGCCATATCTCAAAAACTCCACTTCAAATAAATTTTGACAGATGTACCTATAGAAGACAAAACAAAAAGCTGACATTAAAAAAAATGCGTGGTTGTTGGTTAACCAAAAATATCTCACGAACCATTAACTTAGCGACTTGAACCTAATTTTATATAATAAATTGTGGCCCTTGGTTTCAAACTACTATAATTTGGAAAAAATTGTATGCAAAGAGTCTGTTAAAAGTGCCTATATAAGATTTAAAAATATACCTGTTAATTAAGTTTGTCTTCAAAGATATGAAAGCCATTTGATTTGTCTAAAACGTGTGATTTATCAAAAGACACAACTCATCCTAGGACAGCTCATCCCGGAAGTAAAAAGTACTTGTAAGCATACAACGAAAACAATTGTTTGTGTATTCAGCTAGTTCGTTCAAAGCTTTTTCCTTTGGATAGCTTTATTCTAATTTCATATAAGAAGAACCAGGATGGAAAATAAATTATCTGAAGATAAGAAAGAGGCAGAACATGTATGTTTCACTTATAAAGCGATCGCCTTTTGGTTGTGTAGTTAGCTAGTTGTCTAAAACGAATATAGAACAGTTCATTGGTGTGCTCAGATTTATGCAGATAGAAAGATAAAGATATGTATATGATGGTAATGAAGGGATGTTATTGGTATTAGGAAGGTATCACATTCCTACAAGTTCTTAGCGCAAACATGGAGTTATACATGGAGTTATTAAGTTCATTTAAAAAAAACTGAGCGATTTTTTAAAATTATGCAATTAGTTTTGATTGCAAAATCGAAATTATAAAAATAAAAAAAAAAATAAAAAATGAGGTATTTTTCTTAATTCATTTTATTGTAACCTTTAACAAATATTACATATCAATACAAATATAAAGCAAAGTAGTATTCTTTTAAAACAAAACAACAAAATCAAATTAAAAATTTACTTAAATTTAATTGAAGTGAGACCGTTTTCGAGAGGTAGATTTGCTGTAGGATGCATTTTGTTTGTTCTAGAATTAATATTGTAAACAAAAATTGTTGTTTATGTACAGTAAAGATAAAACAAATAACGATATTATTATATTTTAGTTTTATTTGTGATTATTATATATTAGTCAAGTAATTCAAGATTCAAAACTTTGACTCCTATTGTAATTCAGTTTAATGCACTTATTTTGTAAAAAAAACGTGATTGTCGGAATTCGACGGGATTTTAAAAAGCGGGATTGTATTGATCGGCATTTTGAATAAGCGGGATTTTAAAAGACAGGATTTTAAAAAATCGGTATTTTAGAAGACGGGATTATAAAACTTTTGTTTTCAGGATTTTGCACTCTTTCGGGCTCATACACACTTAAAATAATTAAAAAAAAAACTATTTTAAAATTTAAAATTTTGCTAAAAAAAACATGTTTGTCTTCAAAAATTTTAATGCCATTTTATAAATCACAAAACCCTTAATTTTTCAAGTTTTTTTTTTTTGAAAATAGAGCGTTTTTTTTAAATTAATTTTTAACATATAAAATTTTTCAATATTTTTGGTATGTAGTAGTTTAGTGATTACGATCTACATTTGAATTTCGTAAAAAAAATTTGACCTGTTTTTGATATATAGAATTTTGAAAAAATCAATATTTTTTTTAAAAACCCAAAAAATAAAAATTTCACCTTTTATAATCAAATATTGTTTAAGCAATATAAGACTTTACAAAAAAAACTATTATTGAAATCAGTTCAGAAGTTGCTGAGAAAATTAAAAAACAAAATAACGGTTCTATGAGCGGTACCTTTCTTGAGCAATACAAAAATATGTCTTTCTTATTAAAAGAAGCTAAGTTAAGAAATACATTTTTAAATAAAAAAAAATGTTCGAATTGTTTTTGAGAAAATTCGAATTTATATTTTTTTAACCAAAAAATTTGTATGGGAGCCACTGTTAGGTTTGATCTTCAAAACAAAAATTAAAAAAACGCCTAACGTGAATCTGGCTTTAAACCTTATATTCCAAGTTTGAACTCCATCGACATATTGGTTTAGGTTGTAGGAGCGTGGACAGACAGACAAAACAGAACGGACGTAATCGCGGGAACTACTTTTTTCGACTTCTCTACCATCGTAATATCATGTTTGATTAAAATCTCGAGTTCGAAATTTTGCACGAATGCAAAACGTGCCATATAGTTTCTATATGTCGGAAACAATAAAAACATAAACAAAACTACATAGGTTTTATACTTAAATCTCGAGTACAACTACAAAATTTATCAGTCAATTTTTAGGAAAAACGAAAAATAAAACCATTGCAAAAACTTAGTTAAAAGGGATTAAATTAAGGTATGAACTTCAAATTCGTTCAATTCTGCGCTGAGTTTTGTTCTTTATGTAAGATATTCTACGAAAATAAGATGGTCTAAGAAAAATCCAATCTCTATTTGTTTATATAAGGAATACAAATTTTCAAGAAATGCTTCTAAGATTGGTAAAAAATTGGTTTTCGACTAAAGGTCTCGTTAAACAAATATATATTTCGAAATAATACTATTTCATCATATGCAAAATATTTGTTCAGCCTTTCCGTAAAAAAGACGAATCCCACTTCCCCTCCAACTATCGTACAATAGCACTGACGTCGCTTCTTTCCAAAGTCATAGAAACGCTGATGGTTTTCGTAGCACTGGCTATCTCATGGTTTATTTCACCGAACAGTGTAACAAATCCTTACATCGTTGTGGAGAAAGGAGGATTATTGCGCTTGATATTTTAAAAGCATTCGATAGAGTTTGGCATCAAGCTCTCTTAACGAAAATGCGTGATTTTGGTATTGATGAATCTCTTCTTATTCCGATTAGAAACTACCTTTGTAACCGTTCAATACAAGTTTTATTGGATGGTTTCAAGCTTAAAATTCATAACATAAATGGTGGATTCCTCCAAGGCTCCGTTTTGTCTCCGACTTTCTTCCCTATTTTCATAAATTATCTTTTGTCTGCCAATTCTATTACATTAAACTGTTTTTTTTTTCCTATTAGTTTCAAGATTCACCTCCTTGTCCTTCGAATATCGAACTTCAACGGCAGCTCATTTAATTCTAATCCTGACAGCATTGTCCAATGGGGAATCAAAAACCATGTAGAATTTAATGCTTTGAAAAGTCAATGCTGTCTCCTGAAAAGGGACTTTCAAAATGATAGGCGATAGAACTATTACTAAAACTTTTACACCGCTAGAATACTACAATATTAACCAAAAATGTTTTGTCTAATTTTCCAGTTGCATTCCACCCCTTAAAAGATTCATCCGTAATACTCGCATTTCAAGGAGTGCTCATCAGTTTACCCTTGAGCTCAATTCCGGGCGTACTGTCAAGTATTTATATACACTCATTCTTAAATCGCAAATCAAGAATGTGGAATGCTTTGGCCAACTCTTTTACACATTTTTTTATGAGGATACCAATGGAAATTTTTATCATTATGGGTCGCATCCCAGACTCTACTTGGTTGTTCGTAACAAAATTAATTTTTTCAGCTTTTTTTCTGTGTATAAACTTTAAATAAATAAGTGACACCCTCGTTTGTAAATTGGATCCTTCTTTTTTTTCCTGAAAAACAACGTTTAAAGTCGATTGTGACATTCCCTTATACTAAAACTCTAAGCGCCTTTCCATTATATTAGGTTAGAGGTTTATTTTCCCCACTTAAAGTATAATTGTGTAGATTGTACCTCAAGTTTATAGTGATAACTTAACAAAGCCTTAATCCTCTTACTGTGTGTGTCATATATAGTAATCCTGCAGTATAAAAATGATTTCTAAAATACCTGCTCTTGCGGCACTTGACTGTCTAAAACACAAAACCCAAACGAATTTAATATTTCAAGCGATTTGATTTATTTTACACGTACGTGCAGTTACAAATTACAAACCCAGGATTGGTACGAGTACCTATATGGGTACCTAAACTTAATTCCCAACATCCCAAAACCAGTGCACAGTTATGGATAGTTTGATATATGTAGAATAACGGTTACAAGTGTATTATGGAATTACGGGAGCTTTGGAGATTTAGGATTATGGTATTCATGATTCCCCGAAATGTGTGAGGAGGCAAATACCGTGTAATTGAATCTAGGATCGGATTCACCCAATTCCACAATAGATTGGAAGCTTCCAAAACATTTTAATTGATCCAATTATAATGACTGCACCTTTTGAAAAATAAATTAGAACTGTTATTCGGTTCTACGTATTCCTTAGGATATAATTTAGTGGAATTATAATTTAAACTTAATTGGCACCCAGGCAGGGAATTTGGATGCGTCCCTGTAAGAATTTTAGATTTTTTATATAAACAAACCTTCATGTCTTTCAAGATTGATAAAAACACAAATTCAAAACTTTCAAAAGTCAAAAACGAACTTATCTGCCTTAAAAGTTTTTAAGAAAAATCCCTAACAAAGAAAAAAAAATACCAAATAAAGGTGACAATATTTACAAAAACTCTAAAAACTTGAATTTATTTTTCCCTGGTCTATATATCTTTCAATTAGAAACGTTTTCTCAAGTGTTTATTTTACCATAGCAAAAACCGACCTCTACACAAAGGTTTTCAGAACCTTTGGTTTTTGAATTTTCAATTCAATATTAGGTGGCAACGTACATATGTGAACAAATAATTATTTTCGCCCTATAATTGCTTGGAAACCCTTTTCTGTTTAACAAAATTGTCATACAAACATCACTTTTGATGCTAAACCCGTTAAAACAATAATACATTTAAAATAAAGCTTTTTAAAAGCAAATGGCTACATTTTAATACTTGTTTAGGTCTTTATTTGCTTTTTAAAGGTTTGATATCTCGTCTACAAAAGGGAATAAAATAACACCCTTTCCATGAATTAAATTGAGTTTAGACTTCGCATATGGATGTCTTTATCTTTACCTTTCAACCTCAGATATAAATCAGATAGGAAAAAGAACGACAATTTGAAACCTAAATAAATTGTCAAAATATGTATCTTTATTCGTTTTATGTCGATTTACAAGGAACCTTTGAATTTGGTATTTGCGAATTTTCTATATGGAACTGAGACATCGTATGAGACTTTTTCGTTACCAGCTTATACTTAATAGAAGTTCCAGGTTGCCTGTGGTGAAGGGTTGGCTTCTTATTGAAGCTGCATGGTACCTTGAGTTTTCTTTTATTCAGATGTTTTTTTTTTAAGTTGGTAAAGTACTTTTTCGTTTTTTAAATATCTCCTAAATTGACTTGAGTAGCTACATTGCTAAGTCATAAAAACATCCATAACAATTTATGCATGTGTATGTAAATCCATTTTAACCCAAGTCTAGAGGAATAGTATCTATTTAGGGTATCGATTTGTACTCAAATACAAAAGGTTAGGATTTTTTAGTACGTTGTGGAATCATAGAACACTTGACATAGGAATGCCTTTTTATTAAGGGGTTCGATACCAAATTACCATCGTTTTAAACTCATTCAATTCATACCTTGACAAAATTAAAGATAAAAAAGAGACTAGAGGATGTGGCCCACACTGAAGCGAAGTATTTTGGTAGATTTTTATTTTTTATAAAAATATAGTTATCTGTTGCATTTTTTTTACAAAATATTTTATTTTTTATAAGATAAAACTAATTTAAAAACAACAATAATTTAGTTGGTACTAATGAAAAAAAAAATGAGTCTAATATTAAGCAGTTTGTTTGTTGTTTGATCTTTATTTTTTGTCAAATAACTTCTTACTTAGATTTTTCTAAACATTTTACCAGACTTTACAAAAATTCTTTGATGCATGAAATTATTTTAAAGGTAATTTAATTTTAAACGGGTTATCCATTTTGCAGTTTCAAAAGTATAGGGCTTAAGTTTGACATCTGTCAAACGAAGTTGTTAAACCAATTTTCTTTTTCATTTGAAAGTCTGACATTTACGAAAATGGATCGATTAACTATCGCTCAACGCATAAAACACAACAACTGAAGATAGCTAATCATTCACAACGTCGTCTTTGTTGATATGTCGAATGGCTGCTTCAACAACTGGCGGTGAACAGGGATTTTTCGAACAAACTTTTCTTCAGCGACGAGGAAAATTACTTACTCCATGAGTATGTTAAAAAACAAAATTGTCGTATTTGGGGTTCTGAAAATCCTTAAGGCTTGAAACTGTAGTGTCCCCTTTATCCCTGAAAACAATACTCGCACATTATTTATTTTTGTTTTTATGATACTGTCCGCCAATACTAGCATTTTGAAGTCATTGTCAACTTCTCCTTAGATGGACAAGAAGTGAGCAGCAAAATTTGCGACCCTAGACTGTCATGTAAAGAAGAGAGTGAGTTGATGACTGACTGTTTATTGAGAGTATTTGATTATACAGGTATACAAGTGGTGGTTACACATATATATATTTACATAGCTTTATATTATCACAAGATGAGCCGCCCAAATTGACGAGAGCAAGTTTTGACGCTGGAAATTTAACAAAGGTCATTACGTGGATGCCTTTTGTGTGTTAGTTATGATAGAGGAAGGGTCTAAGGATGAGCATACCGGGTTTGTTAGAGTCAAGGTTGTGAAAACAGCAATGCCTACTCTTACAGCTCGTGCTTCAGAAAATATTTGTTGCTGTTGGCGACTCGATAATGTGGCGAAGGGCCGTTTACTTTTACTTCTTGGTTTGCCAAACTATTGCACCTCTCACGCTCATAACATTACGCACAAAGACTTTACATGCTAAAAAAGTGCAATAATTGACTCAAGAATGACCATTTCAAGCGGCGCGTCGTCAATGGTCAGAAAGATGGCTAGAATTGGCAACAGTGGACGATCTTTATTCATGATACAAATTTTCATTTCAGTATATTCTACAACAACTAGAATTTCCGCATTTGGTTAAATGATAGTGCAAGAGTGATAGCGAACAACCAGCCACAAAGATGGACTGTTTGTTCACTATCGTGAGTTTATAGCGAACTTTGTATGGCCCGAAGTGAAAAATATCGATGTGGAAACATGTGGTTGCCACACAGCTAAAGAAACAAGGGTTTTTTTGCGTGACAAATTCAATAGCCCTGTTATCTAACTTGGTGGCGATGTCAATTGGCCGATAAGCCAGCAACAACTGAAGAGAAGGCATAGAACCTCAGTCATGCCAAATTTTCCACTAGACACTCAATTGTTGATCTGCTAGGATAATTATGACGACCATAAATTGATCGTAGCACTCCTAACGTTAAGACTACTGACTCCGAATTTCGGGAGTAAATTTTAATAATTTCGACTCGTTGTTGGCTCGTATAAGTTTTCATCATGAAATGAAGAACTTTAGTGAAGACAATGTCGAAAGAGCGGTAAGAAATATGGCGTCATTTACTGTGACTGTCGCTTTTGCAGCGCCCCTGTTTAAAACACCTGTACAACAATCTAAAAAAATGGGTGTTGAAGGTTCAAACGCTCGAAAGATTCCGGGCTTTATATGGAGTGTCTTTGCCTATAAGATTAACTGCACAGATGTCATAAGGGTTTCCGTTTAACCTGCTTTAACATTTGATTCAATACTTTAAAATTTTTCGCCATTAACTTAAATTTTTTTTGTATCCAATACAAAAAATCAACAGAAGTGCACGAGTTACAAAATATAAATGTGGGTTGCATCCCTTCCTCTTTTTATATCACGAAATCAAAAAAGTAACATCAATTGGGAGATATTAAAAAAATGATGGTGTCTAGAGAACGGAATTCCATTTCATAGTTCGTAATAAACAGATAAGCCTTACATTCACTTTGCAGCTACTATCCGCATTCACTAATAATTATTTTGATTCAAAATCAAAACTCATAAATTATTATTATCATTTCCAACGAAAATGAATTAGTGTATGTTTCGCATGAAACAGTTTTTATCTCTGCAATTATAAATTATTATTTCATAAATGAACATATCAATTACATAATTTGAATATGAATTATGTATTGTCAAAAAAAACTGTTTAAATAAATTAATAGATAATTTAAGTCAAAGGCTTTAATTTACCATCAAAAACACTTTCATATTTGAATTTCGCAAAATTGGCAATAAAATTTGTCAATGATGCGTTTTATTGTGAGAGCTATTATAGTATTTGGCCCCAAATAAATATGTCTGTTCCATGTGGCAGATATCTGGATTTGAGTATCCATCGATACGAATGTTATACGTTCTTTGCGTTACTTATAAAACAAACAATCATTGGAGGCAATCACATAAAAAATCCCATCACTCATTTTATTTTCACTTCAATGGACCACACATTTCAGTTCTGTAAAAGAGGACATTGCTACAACAACATAAACCTAGGAGTATGTAACATAAATGTAACGCCTGGTAGACTGTTCTTATTCTGTGTTAAAAAAAAAAACACATCACTGGAATGAGTGTCCAACAAATTCCACGTTCACACCTCTTGTTGTAAACTTGTGAAAACATTTTTTTACTTAACCATGTGTCGGTAGATGAACCTCAAACAGAAATATGCAGGATTTAAATGCCTTAAAATTTAACTCTTAAAACATGTGGACGTAGGAAAGTTATGTCATGTGAAAGAATGTTTTTTTCGGATTTCATAAGTTGACGGATGAGGAGAGAAGAGAATTTAATTGGTCTACATGCTACATAATTGTACTTTATGAGCTTAAGAATTTGAATTGTTAATTTTTTGGAAAGTTAAGTCTGAAATTGTAATACCCGTGGAAGTGCTTTTTCAAATCAGCTGTTCGGATTCGGCTTAAAACTGTAGGTCCCCTCTATCTCGCTTGCAAAAATGGTTGAGAGTTGTAAGTCCCTAGTTCTCAATTTTAATTTATTTAAGTCTGATATTCAAAATGATGATAGAAACTCTTTTTCGTCGGTCCATATAAGAAATGAAGAATTTCAATAAAACTTATTCGTTTAACACACAAACCATATGAAGTTTAGTGCAGTTTATGAAACTTTTTATTAGACCAAGTATTTAAAGTGGGTTGGTCTTGGTCAGTTAAAAGAAATCTTGCTTAAACTTTATATTAATTATTGTCAACGACTGATTATAACCGCATCGGAGCTGACTTCCCAATTCTCTATCTAAACCTATAATCGTTACATGTGACATGAACATTTCCGTCACAGAGGAATATTATTTGAAGGAACACCAATGTGTTTTCTTTTTGCAGGGATAGTGGTTAACATTCTATTAGCAAGTAAATATGTGAAAAAATCCATAAAATAAAATACATAAAGACACATAGTCTAGACAGTACGTCATAATAGAAGAGTTGACAAGATATTTACTGGCGTGGCGCCACAGCTGATTAAAAATGTCAACAAAATTCATACTACGTTGGTTAACGTCACAATAATGAACTGAGCTACGAGTGAACGATACAAATATTATTAAATTCTTCAATCTTAAATAAACAATTTTCTCCGATACCCAGCAAAGTCCTTATTTTAAACGAAAAGGGGAAGATTTTAGACCGCATGTGCTTAAATGTTTTTTAGAGACATTGTATTCTAAAATAATGCTGAACTGCAGATCTTAACCCATATTAACATTATGTTATCTCCTGCTATCAAGTGGTCTATGTTAACACTTAATTTCATTGATATACACAAATGGAAAATTTTGAAGGTGTTGTTTGTGAAAAAAAGGAAAAAGAGATTCGAGGAATGACGCCATGCTACATAACATCAAAACTACTCATCAAACGGAAATAAATTGTGATTTAGATAATGTCAAAGTAAGCGGAAGTGATAACACAAGTACAAGTACTTCCATTAAATAGGAATTCGATGACGATATCCCTCATCCAAGAAACGCAGATGCGAAGCCTGTAAGAAGGATATCTTATCTAAATAATGGCCCAACCATATATTTACCAACAAGAATAAAGATAATAACATGGTGATATTATCAATCTCTCCATTTTAATGTTTTGAACGAAAGTTAAAAGACTACCGTCAGTATGGCTTTTCAATATAGCTACTGGAGACGTCACTGTTTATCTCACCGAACAGTGTAACGAATCCTTACATCGTTTTGGAGAAAGTAAGATTATAGAACTTGGTATTTCTAAGCAAAACAAAGTAAAGGCACTCTGTAATAAAGTAAGGATTTTTTTGCTACAAACAGAAAATAAAGCAATGAATACGAAATAACAGCCTCTGGTTGGAGTCTGCTTTCAATCAAACAGATTGTAGTTAATATTAGGTAACAATTAAAAACCATTGGATAGAGTTTGTCACCAAGCACTATTATTAAAAATGAGTAATTTTGAAATTGATGAATCTCTTCTTCGGTTTAAAAACTACTTTTATGTATGAAATTCTTAAATTCTGGTGTTCCCCGACTTTTCCTTATATTCATAAATGATCTTAGATCTGTCTTCTTATCCATTTTACTGAGTTGTAAATGTCGATGCGAAGCATCTAGAAAAGTGATCAACTTTCATTAGAGGTTTGTGTATCAGAGATCACCTCTTATGAAATGATAACTTATTCAATACACAAGAAATGTGTCACCTCTTCTGATCTGGATGTAATTAACAAAAGCCTTAAAAATGAAATCAAACACTGCCGCAATGTTTTATACTTATCTTAGTTCTACAGGTATTTTTACAAATTGTATTCTGTCGTATTAGCAAATTGTACCCACCACTCAAATAATTCAGTAGCAATTCTCGCACTTCCAGGAATACTCATCAGCTTAAACTTGAGCTCAATTTCGGTCGTACTGTCAAGTATAGAGATACATTTTTTAACAGCACATCGAGAATGTGGAATTCTTTACCCAGCTCTGTTTTTCGCTCTTATTTTGACTTTCAAAAATTTAAGATCAATGTGCACCGGTGTCTCTTCAAGTTTTGATAATGTTAACATATCAATTAATGTTCCTTTTGCCGAGTATTTTGATGGTGAACATTCAAAATTTCTATCAAAAGTCAGTTTCTTTTTCAACTACAACAACTAAGGACATGTCTGAATAGAAATTACATTAGATAGCAGGTACATTTGAAAAAAATTGTCATTAAGATTTAAGAATAAAAACATATATACAGCAATCTTTACTTCGCCTAAGTCGGGAAGACGGAATTGTTGGCTTTCGTCATCTAAATTGAATGGATCACTGTACCCGACAACATAATTCGGTTTGCCGTCACCGGTATACAGTCTGCAGAAGTGGTCCGTCCATATCCTCAGTATTGATTGGGGTTGAAAATTGTATGAACTTGTGAATTTCGTTTCAACTGCTCATAAAAGTGTTAAACTTCATTTCTGCTTTGGAACCTCAACATCTTTGAGCTTACGCTTCTCATGCTCTCTCTTTTTTCCTTATCAAAAGTTGAAAAGTTAATTAGACCCTATACTACGATACGCGAATATTATATCCCCCAAATCCCAAAGTAGGCACAGAAATCCTCTATAAAGGTTCCAAAAGGACGTAGGTCGGGTTGTCCTGGTAGAGAAGTGCGGCAGGCATGCTGGCTTACGCGCGACACTAGCTATACGGAGTCGTGGGATCTTGCACTACTACCGGACTCGTTACGAATTACATGCCTTGACTGTTTTACTTTAATAACCTCATACATACTTGCGTTACCTTCGAACCTGTTTATACCACACAACATACCTATTTCATAGTCTGAAATGTTCAGTTGGAAACTTTGGTGTAGTGTGTTTCCATCGCGAACCCACCCTCAGTTATGTTACATGAGTATAACACGACCATCCATGGCTAACGTCTCGCGAATTCTATGACACTAGCCCCTAATTTAAAGAGGTGCAAATCTTTACGATTTACACATTATCCATCGATCGTACCTCTTCATTGTTCTCCCCCCTTTCGCAGAACAGAAGAACCTAATTCGGCATATTTACATTATAATCTTCAAATCAAATTATTATAGTTAAACACCGACATTTTTAAAATTCACTTTAGGTTTTATTTTATAACTATTTGTTTTATAAAATTAGGATTATATACATTCATTTCAATCTCTTTACTCTCTCTGTGATGTTCTGTGATAGCAAAATAATAGTTTTTATTGTTAGGTTTTAAACTTTAGGTTTCTCTACTACGTGTCTATCCATTTATATATACATTAAATTTACATATAATTTGTTTCCTTTTTTTTCTTATTTTCTCTTAATCTGTGATATTAGCTTAAAGTTTTAATCTTTTAATTGTATTGTCTGTTTTTAAATTTTTTTATTGTAATTTCTTTCAACACGAATTGTTTGCCTTTTGGCCTACATTTTAATACACCTGTTGTTTAAAATTCACAACCATTTTTTCCGCGCTTAAATAAAAAAATCGAATTTAATGTAATTTAACCTTGTACGACTCTGTTCAAATTTCTTTGATTTCTAAGTTCTAAGTTCTAACTTATTACTTTTTTTCTTCTCTTTTTATTTATTTCTCGCGAGGGTAACGTTTTAATTACGCTCTCTTAATTTGTTCGTATGGAAAACTTATTGGAACTCTAATTGAAATCACAATTGAAAGGCGGTTCAATTTATCCACCCCCAAATCAACTTGTTATCTTAAGCTTAAGATACTAAATTTCGTTTTTTATTAATAATGACTTACCGGGTGTTTCTTTTATTACTCGCAATTTTTATATGTTGGCTCGTTCTCCGACGATGTTGTGCACAGCATACGTAAGATGACAGCTCTTACTTTCTTTCACTGCTAAACACTTTAATAAAGAAAAATAAAATCTTAAACAAAAGAACAAATTGCTTTGGGATTGAAGTTTGTATACTTAACTTTTTCTATGTTTGTTTTCCCTTTTCCCTTCTTCACCCTGCCTTCTTAACCCTACTTATACTTTGATTCAGAGAGTGCTAAGATCACCGATCACGGAGGGAGTTTACATAAATTTCGTATGAAAAAGAAGTACAGTATGTTCAGGTTGCTAATAGTAACAGCTGGTGATGAATTTTGTTTGTTTTTGGGGTTTCTCTTTTAATTGATTGGATCTGGAAACGATATAATTAGATTCCAATTTTGATTGCGACCATGTGCCGTGATTTGCTGATGCTGTCACTGGCACTGGCAGGAAATTCAAGTAGATGTTTCAGCGGTGACTTAAGTGGGTAAGTGATGTCGAGAAAATTTGAGGAGTCGGCCTAATAAAGGTGATGGCTAAGGCACGGCGGCGTAGGCGGCAAGCGTGCGCCGTCGTCTGCTCTTCCTAGTGAAGGCTGCGACGCTGTTTCTGGTTTATAAGTTTTGTGTACGCAATTGAGGAATCCGACACAAATGCTTAAGAGGTAGGTACTGTAGAGAATACAGACTTCTCTAGGTCAATTGCTCTTCGGTTCAGCTATAGCTTTTCTTCCCAAATTATATTGTTGTTTGCGGGATGAAATAAAATTTCTTGTAATCTGCACTGTAACACGACTGCTCACCGCCCTAGCCAAAATCGAAAAAGACGGATCTCTTCTTCCCTTTTTCACTTAACCTCTTTCCTCTTCTGCTCATAGAGTTCGTGAGCAAGGGCAGTTCTTTTCCTATTATGCTGCGCGTGCCTGTTGTTTGGGTGTTTTTGCCTGCCAAGATTCCTTATCAAACCAGCTGTTATTAGCTACTAGGAAAGTTCGGACATCCATGAGCATCATGAAGCGACCGGTAGATTGATCTGTAAAATTCCAAGTTCCTTTGTGGATCCTAAGATGTGGACAACGAGTACTGGTTACCATAAGGTTTCGCAATCAGAAAAATTGAAGATTCTGAATCCGTTATCGGAAGTGTTATCGTGTAGCCTATTTTTCCCGATTGTTCCACCAAAGATGTGATCTCTTCCCAGATTGGCATTAAAATCATATAGGACAATTTTAATATCTTCGCTAGGACACAGTCCATATGCTTTGTGGAAGAGCTCGAAGAACAGGTCCCTATTGTTATCACGTTCTGTTCTGTTGGGGCTTTAGTTTTGATGTGAATGGCCATAAGGCCCTTGTTGTTGCACCCATAGCTAAGAACTTGTTGCTTTAGTCTGGCTCCAACGACAAAGTCGCACCCAAATAAGAGTTGTTGGTTTTCTCGGTAGGAGGTGCCATAGCAAATATAGCAATTTTGTATCCTAGTTTTGCCCATTTCCATTTCCTTGAATCGCGTTGTTATCTGCTTTATAGAAGGTTAGGGCTTCCGCCAATTCTCCGGCTGGACGTAGACTATTAAGGGACATAACATTCCATACCTAAAGTTTATTGTGTTTCAATCGTTTGCTTGCGTTGTCAACAGTAAACCCTATCTGTATCCAAGGCTTGTTGGAGCAACTAGTTTTTCTTTGCGTCTCTGGAAGTAACAAATTGAATGATTATTTTTGCCAGGTCTTCGAGTCGTCTCCAACAGTTATCTCTATATTCATGCATATAGCATAAAATTTAAAATTTCTTATCCACGTGCAAATACAGAATAGTTTACCCAGTTCAGTTTTTTCTCACATTTGACCGATGGGTACCATTAGTTTTCCTTAAAACTTTCCTCATATTAACAAGGCTCGCAATAGTTCTCTCAGTTCTTCCTTCCCTTCATGACGCCCATACATATAAATAAAATACTTACAAAAAATACAAAAAAAATACATCATAAAAGATCAATCAAAGACCATGTTAAATATTATCGATGTTTACCCATCCTATGATGCCAACATAATTTATCTCTCAAATCATAACATATCAAAATCGTGACCAATAAAGTGATTGCTAATCGTATTGCAAAAAATTACAAGGATTATTTGCCAACAATATTTTCCAAACATAAACAACTAAAATCATTTTGTTTTTCCTCCCATATTCATCTCACGTAAACAAAAGCATATAAAAATAATAACAGATAATAATAATAATGAAAAATGAAAACGAGAAAAAAAAATGATTTGTCAAAGTATTTTGAGATGGAAAACGAGCAGGAATGACTTGAATATTTAATTTTTGCAAAATGTTTTTCATAAAACTTAAGTTCTTCCCGTCGTCGCCGCACCGCGCCGTGCGCGCCGTGCTGCTCTCCTACATTTGATGTCGACGTAATCCGTCCTCGTTCAAAAACATGGGATGGATCCAGGAATGCATCATTCATAAAGATGAACTGTTTACCCTGCTAAACTTCTCTCTCATTGAATATTCATTAAGCAAAATAGTATTATATCCTCTTGAAAAAGTTTATTGCACATGATGCTCCTTTGGTGTCGTATGATGGATATGTAAATCTTTTTCAAAAAAAAAAAAACACCCGACCCAAAAGGATCGTACAAAACTAAGAAAAAGTTTTTTACATCAAACACCAAGCACTGATTTTATGTTTTATGTCCTTGCCAATGTCAAAGTTAATCCTTTGGTAGATCTATGCATACCTTCCTTCCTACATTCTATGAAATTTTCATTTTTTCCCAAGACACACAACTCAAGAACTGACTCAACAATATTTCGTTTATTATTTAAAAAAGTTTATAAACTTAAACCATTTTATTTTTTGATTCATATGAATTATTTAGAAGAATAATTATAAGAGCATGCATAATTTTCCATATCCTTAGTTTACTCTGCTAGCTCCAATAGAGGACAGAGATTATAGATTTTTTTTTAGATTTTAGGTATGCGTTTAAAAAGGTTTTGGGTCTTATTTTGCTTAAACTGCAAGCAATCCAACTCATTGCTGTCTATTTTTACAAATCAAACTTAAAATTTCCAAGAAAAATAAAAGGATTAAATTTGTTAAACTCACCAACTTGTTGATTTGTTTATGGAATGAATTGCTATGCTTGAATCTTATTTCTGCATTATGCAAAATATTCAAAGAGTAATGTATAAATGCTTGCTACAAGAAGTCCCACAACGCAAAGAAGAGCACGAACTCAAAATATATGTATAATTATTTTACGTAAAGTGCACGGCGGGCCCCACAGTGTAAGTACTAGGAAAGGTGTTATTGCACATTGGTTTGAATTCCTGAATATCGCAAAGGCTGGCGTAGTACGGTTAGAGAACGAATCTCTGTACTTGACAGTACGAACGAATCTGCAGATGAGTTGTCAAACTGTTTAAGTGAAGAAATGTAGCTGGGTCTTTAAACCGTTAAAATGACGGTAAAAGAGGACGGACAAGAAACTTTTCTATAATGCAACGTAAATGATCCTATGAGGGTATTATCACCAATCAATTTAAATGCTCTACGTTAAATACTGTCCAAGAGGCTTAAATAAGTTGCAGGAGCACCAGCCCAGATATGGGTGTTATACTCAAGCTTTATAAGTCTTAAAGATAACATCCAGATCAGAGTGGGAGAAAAAATTCTTGCATCACCTTAGAAAACCCAAACTTCTTGCGGAATTTTTGGCAACATCGCGTATGTAATCGTTCCACAAGAGATGGTTGGTGATAACATCAAGATGTTCCGTCTAGATGCAAGTGCCATCCATGGATAATAGCAAGGGGGGTATATCTAGCTTGAACGCTACAAGACTACATTGGGTTTTCGAAGCATTCAATCCCACTTGGTTATATATTCCAATGTTTAGGTCGGAATTTAATGAGCTTGATATATGTTGTCGTTGTAGTTCCACATCAGAAGCAGACAGATGTGATTTTGAGAATGAATATGAAAAGCTAAGAGAACTTACGCCAGCGAGACAATGTATTGGATTACAGGTTGAAGGCAGCAGATCATTAATAAAATAGGCTGGGATGCGACCCACACTGATAACTTCCCATCCCGTCTCTCGATTTGTCTTTCTTAAAAGTTTGTAGGTTTTCGTTTTGGGTTAAAAAAGTTGCTAGTTGAATAATTCTTAAAAAATTTAAAATTGTCAACAACATTTTTCATATATAGAAATAGTTTAGTTTGAAAATCTGGTGTTGTTAAATAGATTTTTCGTCGATTTTTTTTTTCAATTTTTGTAGAATTGGATGAATGAAATTAATTTGAGAGAACCGAAAATCAATTCTTACTAAATTGGAGTACTATTTTTTGTATATTTTATTTTATTGTGAAAAACGGGCTGTTGGATTTTAATTAAAAAAAAACTACTGAATAACGAAAACAATTTCTGTGAAATAAAAAAGTTTGAAGACAATATTTTTAATGTTTGAAAAGCTATTAGAGTCGAAATTAAATTTTTACCAAGTATATAAAAAAAAACTTTCAATTCGATTTTTCTAAAAATTGTTCATTAATGTTGAAAACAATAGTTTTTAAAAAAGAAAAATAGTTAAAATCCAATTTCTCTAAGTATTGAAAATATATTTAATTTGAAATTCAATTTTTACCAACTCTTATTAATTTTTTTGTTAGATTTTTATTTTTTGTAAATAAAACTGTCAATTCGATTTTAGTCAAAATGTTAATGAATGTTAACAATATTTTTTAAAGGATAAAAGTAGGTTAAGGCCATAATCTTAAAATTTTTGAAAAGATATTTGAGTCGAAATTCAATTCGTACCAACTTTCAGTGTTTCACTTGATGTGTTTGCTAGGTTTTTATTTTTATAAAAGAAACTGTCAATTCGATTTTTCTCAAAATATTACCAGATGTTAAAAACTTTATTTTTCGTGGCACAAAATTGTTTTCTTAATAAAATCATTTTGTATTCGTTAAATTTTTAAGGTGACAAATTTGATGTTTCAGTTTTTTTATTTATAAAAAACCCATTAATTGGATTTTTTTCAAATTACAATATATTATATAAAATTTAATTCAAGTGTCTAACGTTTTTTGTTCATGAGATATTTAAGGTTAACCAAAATGTCACCTTTTTTTATTCTTCTGGTATTGCTCTAGAAGGGTATCCTTATAAAACATCTATTTCTTTTTAAGTTTCTCAACACCTAATGGGCCGATTTCAATAATATTCTTTGTCTGTGCAAGCTCTTGTCGATGATCAAATTGATGATACTTTTTGATGATCAAAAATGTCAATTTGTTTCTTTAAAAAAAAAATACTAATATTGTTTATAAGACTTGATAGCGAAATTTAAATGTGCTTAGCAAAAATATTGTTAAGACAAAATTTATATATTTAGAAAACTGTTGGAATCTTGGAATGCTTTTATGTGTAGTGAGTCATCAAAATTGAATGGTTAGAGCACACTCTGTATATCATGCTTGCCCAGACCGATAGCTTGTATTTTTCGTATCAGAAACAATACCATAAACGGAAACTCGCTGCTCCGCCCCCGCATTCGTGGAATTTGATTTTCTTTATATTTCTAGCTGTGCTGTTGGATATATAAAATGGGGAAGGAATACATACTAACGTGATGAAAAAAGAGTACCAACCAACAAATATTTTGGTTTTTAATTTTGTTGAATTGAACATTTGCTTCCATAAAGAATAAGAAAATACAAAATACTTCATTTTTTTTTATTTTATTATTTTCTATAATTCAATTTAAAAGCTATAATCCACTAATTTTATAACTGACCAGAGCAAATCAAATTTGGGAAAACTAAAAAGAAGTGTTTTTCGTGGAATAAATTACATATATTTTAATTTTTTATAAATACTTACTAATCTTTAAATAATGGCATTGAATGTTAAAAACAAAAACAATTCTAAATCACATACAAATTTGAGAAAAAAATTAAACTTAATTTAATAACTCCTTGTGCCAGGTGGAACTATAGTTCGCCGAATCAACTTAACGGCAGAATCAAATGGTCTGCAGAAAAAAAAACTTTAAAGTAGTCTTGCCATCATGAGCCTTCTGGTCAATGATTGATTCGATTATAATTAAAGGGTTACTGGAATAGATCTCGTAAGTCAAAGTTATGAATACAAAAATCTTGAGTTCTAAGGTCATTCTTTTCCGAGGTAAACTCCAAAATCCCAGTCGGACATTTTCCATGGGTGAGGGTTGCCACAACAACTTAAGGGTAATTTTGTGGGAGTTGGTATTATGAATTTATGGAATTCAGCTTCTTTTGCCAGTCTTTAAGTTTACCAAAATTGCCTGGAATTCTAAAGTAGGACATACAAAAAGGATGAGATAATGTTTTAATTAATTTATGTTTGAAGAAGACTTGCAGTGATTTTCGACTCCTGTCTGAGCAGGTTGCTTCGAAATCGACATTCGGTCTAGTTATTTAAACTGCATGCGTCGTTTGTATAAGCCTCAGCGGGAGCATTAGTATAGCTGCCTCAGCCAACTAAGAGTGCATGTTAAAGTCCTTTAGTTGCAGGTTGACATTTATCATTACAAGCCTGGATTTGGACCTAGAAGAAAATGATCAAATTTGATTTTTATTTGTAATTTTTGTTTTCATATTTCAAATTAAAAAAAAGAATAAAACAAAAAGACTTAAAATAAATAAAACAAAAAAGACTTAAAAAATGGGTGCAAATTCTGGCATACATAAATATTGATAAAAAACTTATTGGATATTTTAATTATATTAAATATATAACTGCTTCATAACATCGCGGCTGGGATTTCACAACTTAAGATATTTAAAATTTTTCGTATTGTTGGAAAGAATGAAAATGTTCAGGCTCGGGGCCTCAATTACTCTCTTTGATAAGGATTGCTCAAAAACTTGTAGAAAAAGTAGAGAGTTTTCAGTGTCTTGGAATTATTGTCCCTAAAGGCGGAATCAAACAAGGTACCCTAGCCGAATTATGAAATCTAATGCATGCCGGTTTGATCGACATCTATATCACGTTTTTCTTAAGCCAGGGCTGATCATTATAATTGCATAATAACAAAAAAAGTTAATAAAATTAGGTTTAATTAAAAGTTTAAGTCGAGAATTCTAAGATCCTAAAGTTATAAAAATACTCTAGGTATCATTTTTTAGATTTGTCCTTAAATATTACTTGCATTATTTGGGCTCCTTAAGATACCTTTATATGATAAACTGAAACTATTGGTCAATCACAATAAGTATTTGCAATTCTGTTAGGTTATTGGGATCTTAAATGGATCCATGTCATCCTCATCAGTTTTAAAGGGTTTTATTTTTAATGCTAATTTAAACTCAGTTTGCTGATACGAAACTTATAGCTTTGCACCAAACTCAAACCTAAACATGAAAGTCATTAAGTCAAACATAATTTATGGTGTAAGAGGAAGTGTCGCATAAATTATCAAAGTAAGACATAAATGATTGAATCAATAATATAGCAATGTTTTGACGTTCTTGTAGGCTAATATAAATAGTCATTTAAAAAAAATCAATATCAATATAACAAAATAAAATGGACTTCGAAATCCTGGATGTATTTGATGATGACGTTGCAATCCTTGAAATTGTTGAACTTGAAGTTTCTCGTCAAATATATATTTTTCGTCGTTTGATGAGCTCTCCTTTTACGAAAGATTTCGTTTAACAAGAGAAATAGCCATAGTTGTTCTAGAAAAAATAGAAAGCTTATTAGATTGCCCTTCAAACAGGTACAGTCATTTTAATTAAATTATAGAAATTGAAATTTATTTGCGTTCTCAGAAATAACTCCGTAGCTCCTATCAACCAACCTTTGGTCGCCTTGCGGTTTTTTTCTAACTGGAAACCAACTTCTAAGCATTGCTGATTTTGAAGGGATGCATTTTTCGACAGTTTCAAGAATAGTTTTGAAAGTTTCCAAAGCAATAGCTAGACTTGCTAATGTCTGCATCACATTTCCTGATAGTACAACTGATATATTAAAAACTAAAAGGGACTTTTTGGAAATAGCATCGTTTCCAAATGTTATTGGCACCTCATGTTAAAATTCAGTCTCCTGGTAAATAATGTTTGTTTATTTACCAAAATATGGATTACGAATATTGTGAATGTTAAGGTGGGCTTGATGCAGAAGTTTTTCAAAACACAAAAAGTTATTTTTCTATAAACCTCCAGGCAATTTGCAATGCTTAAATTCTATTCACCAATGTGGTGGCGAGATGGCCTGGATCAAGCCATGATGCAACGATTTTTAATAGTTGCAAAATAAGAAACGTTTTGGAAAGAGAATCTATCTCATACGCAGATTGTTTTATTTTGGGTAGGTACTTTAAAATGTTCTATATGTGTAGGAATGTTATTTTCGTTAAATATTAGGTGTTTCAGCTTATCCTCAAAAACCTTATTTGATGACGCCACTGCTCAACCCACATGGCACAGCAGAACAATTTTATAACGAGTCTCAGATTCGTTCGAGAGGAGTAATCGAAAAAGCTTTTGGCATTTTAAAACGAAGATTTCCCATTTTGGCCTACGGTGCCCGTTTGAAATTGAGAACTGTATTAACCATTATTGTTGGAACTTGTGTTTTGCACAATTTATTGAGGCACAATAATATAATCGATGATCCACCGGAAAGCAAAGACTCCAGTAATGAAGATCTAGAACGTGTTGTTAGCGCTGGACAGATGGTTGTTGAACATTCTTTCCAACAAAATAATTCAAGAACAAAATTCTCAAATTTCAACATAAAAAAACGTATGAATTTGAAAAATTATTATTTTGCACGCTTATAACCATTAAATAGTAGATAATAAAGCGCAATATTTCGAATTATATAAAGAGAGCTTTTAATTCAATCTAAAACGATAACAATATAAACTAAAAACAAAGATAAAACCAATAATTATTGGAAAAAATTTATATTGGATTATAATGAATGTACATATTTTGCAGTATAAAATATGTATCAAGGTACGTTTGTATTTCCGAAGGACAGTTTTTTAGGAAAGCTTTTCTCGGATGATCTCATTAAAATAACCTTCAATGTCTTTTAAAATATTTTGAGCATCTTTGGCAGTGCATTTTTCTTTCTGATTTTTGTTCAAAATCTCACTTTTTATTTCAATATCGAGTTCCATGGATTTCAGGTCATGCTCAATATTCAACTCATATTTTCCTGCAATAGCTTCTTTTTTCAAAGTTCTATTTTAATTCTAAAAAGTTCTAAATACTGTTGAGACATTTTGTTGCTTGGTAGACTTGAGGCAACGTGTCTTCTTCGAGTAAACCATGGTGTATTCACCTCTAGCGAACTACTTTCAAATTCTGATTTTCATTTTCAATTTCAGGCAAGTTGTTTCCTTCATTGAGATCCTGTAAATCGGTGTCACTAATGGTTTGAAGTGGGGTTATTAATTTGGGATGAACAGTTTTCTTCAACATAGAGGGTCTGTAGCCACCAAAGTCGTTGTTCGAGTTTTCCGAAATCTAAAAAATAGTTAAGAGGTCAAGCGCCTTGTTTTTCTTTGACTTGATTGTCACCGTCAAACTCGTTCTCACGAATTTTCACGATTTTTAATATTTTGACGTTTTGTGTAGGACGAAGTGAACTCATATGTGTTATAAATCCTTTGCTAAGTTCAACATAAACTTAGCTAGTAACAAGAGTTTCGTATCAGCAAACAGGCCTAAGTAACACTGTTACAATTTGAGCAAATTTTAGACAATTCAACTTAAAAACTTAATATAGTTCATTAATATAATTCATAAAAATAGTTTTCTTATTTTCAGTTAATGAAAACATACAACGTAATATGTTTAAAACTAAATTTTCCTAAACATGATAAGAGATGTTTTTTGGAATAATAATATGAGTAATCTTTTACAATACAATTGTTGAATTTAAAAAACAATATTAATAATTAAGCATCAGATTTTACTTTCCATACAGTATTAACTAGCGTTAGTGATGGAATTGAATAGGGTTGCGCAACAGTCCGTTAACAACTAGGGTTACTACAACGTTCAAAATTTCTTGTGCGAGTAATGCTGTCGGGCATGGAAGGGACCTACAATTTTAAGCCGAATTTTAAGGGCTTATTTGAGAAATCATTTTTTATGACAAGAATTACTTTTGTCAATTCCTCGAAAGAGACAATACATTTGTAAAAACTTAATATGGCTGGTTTGAGCCCAAGACCTCTGGCACGACATTCCAACACCCTAAATATCACACACTACCTGCGTTAGTGTGTAACATAAAATCAAGATCTAGAAAGTAACAGCAACGAATACGAGGAAAATGCAGAAATAAGTGTCAACGAAAATCCTTTAATTTTTCTGACAGAATTGAAGAACCCATTGAAAATTTCTATACGAAGACGCAGGGTAGGCAAAATAGAATACAATTATTCAAGAAAACAGAGGAGTAGGAAGACCATGAAACATATGGAGTTAAGAATAAGAAGTGCTCGTAGGAATCGTTTAGACCCTATGTCCCGGAGTTTGTCATTTTTTATAGCTTATAAAAATGTTTGAGTAATTTATCTATTGGAGAACACCTGCTGTAAATAATCAGACATAAGATCTACGTAAATTTAAATGTATGGTAAACCAAATTAATTTTTATGACATACTTATATCTTCAGTCACGTTTCAGAAATTGAGTTAATAATTTGAGTTCATTATTATTTTGTTTTTGAAGTAAATTTAAAACGTAAACAAAATCAAAATGTAATAAAATTAAAAGAAAATATATATATTAAACACCAAAAGATGAAATTTAAAAACTAAATGTCAACTGCTGTTTTATATCATATTTATAACAAATTTAATTAGCACAATTTCATGCCAATGAATCAGGAAATTATGTTTTTTTTTTGTTCAATCGATTAATGCCATTAACAATTTTAATTATTTGTTTTGCACACAGTTCATTAATCAACAACGGAAAAGCAATAATTTAAAGTTATATCCGTAAAAATCAAATGTTTTTTAATTAAAATCTGTTTTTTGGAGAAAATCAATTAAATATTCTTGTGTCGCTTTAAAAAAAAAATAATCAACTAAAACAACAACATCAAACTTACGTCAACAGAAGTTATTCACAGCTTTTAAAAGTTTGATATTATGAACAATTGAAATAACAGACGGAAACTCTGTGTTATTAAAATTTGGATTTCAGCTTTGGAGTTCCTCGTTTTTTACTGTCTTTTTAGTGTTCACTTGATCTTGTCTTCAAAGCTCTTCTAGTCTTTTCTATGTAGGTAAGAAGCGTTGTAGTCTTTTTATAAACACTATATTGCTCAAGCACAGACAAAGAGCAATCAGTGGTAATAAGAGTTAAACGATATTTGTTATTGGTTGAGTGTACGATTTTCAAGTTTACTTTCTCGACTTTTCAATGTTCTATTTCTGACTTTTTCTCCACATACCGAGCAATTTTACTGTTTAAAGTGAATGTTTGAATATAAAATTTAGGGGTTCAACTAAAGAACCTTAACCATATCAGAGAGATACAATCGGGACAGGCTGAGCAGTCATAATTTAACACATTAAGAATATCTACTACCATACTCTGTAACACCAGGATAAGAGCTAGTTTTCATTTTAACTATTTCAGAGCTATAATTAATGAAATGTTAACAGTCGAACTGTTTGTTCCGAACACCAATTATTTTAATAAATATGATTTAAAATCATGAAAATAATATTTTTATTTTTAAAATCATTAAATGAAAATAAAAATAAAAATGAACCAGCATAGTGTTCAAATATGCGTTTCGCCCCGGTGCAATGGTTGGGCTCATCAGAAGATGACCATTGCACTTTGTCTTGACGCATATTTTCTCGAATAAATCGAGATTCCATATAATATGAGCTACATAGAGCTACTGCGAATTATATGGTTGCTACAAGTCTTCATAGAAGATAAATTGTAGCTGTTTTTATTTCCTTGCTAAGGGATTTAAGAAGATGAAATGTTAACAGTCGAACTGTTTGTTCCGAACACCAATTATTTTAATAAATATGATTTAAAATCATGAAAATAATATTTTTATTTTTAAAATCATTAAATGAAAATAAAAATAAAAATGAACCAGCATAGTGTTCAAATATGCGTTTCGCCCCGGTGCAATGGTTGGGCTCATCAGAAGATGACCATTGCACTTTGTCTTGACGAATATAATTCGCAGTAGCTCTATGTCAAAAATCAAATCAAATGGGGTGGCGCAACAGTCCGTTGTGAACCAGGGCCTAGTGACTTACAACTCTCAACCATTCCTGTGTGAGAGTACTGTTGTCAGGGATGGAAGGGACCTACAGTTTTAAGCCGAATCCGAACGGCAAATTTGAGAAAGCACTTTTCATGACAAGAATTACTCTTGGAGAGTTTTTCAATTCCTCGCAAGTGGCAGTACCCGTGAAAACAACTTTAGATGGCATAGGCAGGGATCGAACCCAAGACCTCTCACATGACAGTCCAACGCACTAACCATCATGCCACGGGTTATAGCAGTTTAAAAAAAAGCTGAAAATGTTGGTTACCAGTAATTATCTCACGAACAAAAAATGGTAGAGAATTGAATTAAATTTAATATTCTATATTGTAACGTGATACCCAACAATTATATTTTTGAAAAAAAATCCAATTAACGTTTTTTTTTATAAATCAAAAAAAAACTGAAAAAATGTCACATCGAAAATTTTTACGAATAAAATATGATTTCATCTCAAAAGCAATTTTGTGCAACGAAAAATAAAGTTTTTGGTAATAGGTTAAATTTTAAGAAAAATCGAATTGACAGTTTTTCTTACAAAAAATAAAAAACTCAAAAAATGATTAACAAAACTAGGTACAAAACGATATTCGACTTAAATATCTTTTCAAAACTTTAAGATTTTGGCTTGAATCTAATTTCATTTTATAAGAATATTGTTTAAAACATTGGATTAAATTTTGAGAAAAAAGGAATTGACAGTTTTTTAACAAAAAATGTACCTTCGATTCAAATAGATTTCCAAAAATTAAAAATATTGGTATCAAACTTATTTTATCACACATAAATATTGTTTTCGACATTCAGTGAGTTTTTGATAAAAATACAATAGTCCGTTTTGTCATAAAAAAAAATAAAATCTACAAAAAACAGTACGAACATTTGGTAAAAATGATATTCGGTTCTCGATATCACTTGAACAAAATAAGGTATTGACTTCAAATAAATTTCATTCATCCAATTTGTATTTCGATATATATAAGAAATAAAAAAATTTACGAAATTCTACTAAAATTGGTAAAAATTGGTAACGACTAACAAATCTCGTTAACAAAAATAGATTTTGAAATCAAACTATTTCATCATATGCAAAATATTTTTGGCTATTTTATTTTTTTTTAAATAATTCAACTAACAACTTTTTTAACAAAACACGAAAACCTACAAACCTTTTAAGAAAGAAAAATCGACAGACAGGATGGGAATTTATCTGTGTGGGTCGCATCCTAGCCTCTTTTTATTTTTTTTAATATTGACAGAAATATTGCTATTTGGTAGCAAAGCCCTTGTTTTTAATCGCTTTAGTACATCTTCGAAGTATGGAGTCAATATAATGCTGTTTTGGTTAAATTCCCAAGCCAATTTAATTTTATCAAACAGATCGTTTTAATTTTTGCAATTAGTCTTACGATTCGTCCTTACAATCCTTGGATCAACAATTTAAGTAGATTATCCATTTCAAAGTCAATTGATATTCAGCATGTGGCAGCATTATATTTTAAAAAAATTGCACGGTACATAAAAAGATTCATTGTACAATCTATTTGCTGATTTGGTCGCAGTCCATTTCTTAAAAAACATCCCCACACCATTACGTATCTCTATCGTGTTTCACAGTACTTTTAGTGCAACATGGAATTAATGGCTCTTTGGCCGGTTTGGGAACACCACGAAACTTTGGAAGAATTAAACTTATTTTGGACTCATCTAATATGACTACGTTTCTCCATTTTTGAACTTTTGAGTTGATCATGAGCAAATTTTTATCTCGCCATCTTTTAATAAAATAAATTACAAAAGGCCCTTTAATATCATCGAGAGAAATACGAACCCAACCCGGAGACGAGCTGTTGATGATTTACTAAAATCTTTCATAGCTGTAAAAAAAGTTCTTCATTTCATCAAAATTGTATGAATGTGGAATATTAGTTTGGAAATTTTTAACGAAGTATTGTTTGAATAATTCAACCATCATCTTGCACTGAATTTTTGTTATTCAGACTGCCTTTAGATTGCGTGTAAAATGGCGATAAGACATTGATGAATGGATACTGGGGCGTATACGCAATTTTTAAAACCAAAAGCTGAATGTACTCGCCTGCGTTATGATAGTCTTTAAACGCACGTTCAGAGCCCAAGAACGTCTGCAGGTCAGCTAGAATATCTAGATATATAAAACTGCTAATGTTTTAAAATATACAACTAATTGAGTTATAAAAAAATGTAATAACGTGCAATGTAGGTACATTTCAACCTTTGAACCCATTACACGAAATTTTATATCTAAAATATTGTAAATTTTATAGGAAACCATTGTAGTTGTAAAGTTAATTATATTCAAAACGTTTTGAATTTGAAATTAACAACAACAAAAAATAACTATACAAAGTAAACTCTCACCTTAGTAAGCAGGTCGACTAAAATGCTGTTCCAATGCCTTGGACAATGCAGTGTGGACTATGCGGGATATGTTTTACTTCAGTTAGTGGTGTATTTAAGCCAACGATAAAAGGCGGGGGCAAGATCTCATTTCGTATCCCACAAGAACCAATGACCAAAAATCGAACGGAAAACTGTAACCAGCTAGACTTCACACTGCCGATCAATGCCCCCAAGTTCCGATGCTAACTTACCGATTTCATCCCAAGTATGTCCCTGACATACTCCAAGCCATTCCGTCCTTTTGCAGTTTCGTCGCTATGTTAAAATCAGTCAAATGTGCGTAACCTGTTAAATATATTATAAAGATGTTTAGCTTGATATTTATGTTTATGACATATACAGTATTGTAATGTTTTGGCTTGTAGCTAAAAAAGAAAATAAATGTCAATGGGAAGTTGTTTAAATGTTAAAACGTGGAAATTCTGAAATCAAATGGTTGTGGAAAAACTTTTCAACTTTATTAATCAGGCAAAGATTGTTCGTTGTTTCGTTGTTCGTTGTCCGTGGAGTGTTTGCTTGCTATTTATTCAAGAATTCAGTTTAAAAATGGATCCTAAACACGTAATAAGTTAGCGCAAAAAAAAAAACAACATGATATGACATGAATTTCGTTCATTGTATCACGTTTTGCAACAGTTTAAATAAAAAGTCTTAATATTTCTTGTATATTTCTATGTTTTTTGCAAATTTTGGGGAAAAATAATAGAAAACAGTTGATTTGATATATTAGAAAACGCATTTAACAAAGCTAGGTTAGCTACAAAAAGTTATTAATTTTTCTGGTATTGCATCAACAAACACGCACGATTCAAAAGCATTTCCTAGTAGGACGCCAACACTGCCAAAATGGATTCAGCTGAATCAAATTATGGCTATAACCAGAATAATGTGACAAAAACAGGAAAATAAAAGGTTAAATAAAAAATACAACTCTATCGCAAGGCCACATGTCTGTTTGTTCCAGCTATGAGAAGGTATTAAGTGTCAACTACATGAGTCAACGTATATAAATGATAAATAAGAACTTCAGAATTTTGACAGCTGATAGCGGCCATGTTGTCAAAATTTCAACTGCCAAGTTGGCTGTCATATATCTTCAACTGTTTTGTTAAAATACAAACTGACAGATATAGTGTAATTTGATATGATATAGTTGAAATTATTAGAATGGGTGTTCTTGACAGAGAAGTGCGGTGCATAACTTTAAGTCTACAAATTCTACAAAAGACAAAAATATTCTTCGCCAAAGAAATTAAATAAATATGGGGCGAAAAGGATTGATAATTCCAAGCACTTCGATTTCGTGCTTTTGAGTTATTTTGTAGTGATGTTTCGAATGTGAACTTAGATTTTAAATATCTGCTTAAATTTGAAAAAGATCCATTCTGAACTTTAATTTTATGTTTTAATAATATATTTCAAAATCTTGATGTTGACTTAAAAATCATTTTGCCTTTTTCTGTTAAAAATCGTTTCAACATAAGAGCTATAACGGGTTTTTAACATTTATGTAAGACATGTGAAATTTTAAAACTTATGAAGATTTTTGGAACAAATTTTTGAAGATACAGACTATAGGAAATCCATCAAGAATTTCATTGAAATCCTAGTGAGTTGAAATAAATTCGATAATACTTTTGTAACATGATATCAAACTGATTAAGCTTTTAAAAACAAATTAAAATAATGGTTTTTTACCTTAAATAGTTTTACAATCAAAAAATTATTTTATCTCCAAAATAATATCTGCTCAAGTTTTGAGAAAAATCTAATTGAAAGCTTTTTTTTACAAAAAATAAAAAAATATAAAAAACATTGCTAAAAGTTTTTTTAAAATTGATTTTCGACTGAAACATATTTTTAAACATTAAAAACATTGGCTCCAAACTAATTTCATTTTATAAAAATACAGTTTTCGACATTCAGTAAATTTCTTTAATAATAAAACAGTCAATTTTTTTGTATACAAATTAAAATGCACATAAATTAGTAAAAAAAATTGTTAAAAATTAGTATTCCATTCTCGATATCTAATAAATAAATGAGGGTACTGTCTATGTGCTAAATTTGGTTAAAAACGCAATATTGTTCTTAGAAAAACCTTATCTGTATTTTTATATATAAAAAATAAAAACTTTCAAGGAATGCTGCTTAAATTGGTCAAAATAGTTTTTTGTCTAAAAATCTCGTTCACAAAAATTTAATTTGAAAAGAAACTACTTCATCATGTGCAAATATTGTTGGTAATTTTAACTTAATCTTTTTTTTGAAAAAAAAATTCAACTGAATTTCTTTTTCAAAAACACGAAAACCTAAAAAATACCAAAAAAACTAATAGGAAATGGATTTCGACTCAACTAGTAGGAGATCGAAGAAAGATATTGACTTTTTGACTTAGAATAGTTTATCCCATATTGTAATGAACATTTAGTTAAAGTCTTGATCAAGACAAATTGACAGACGGGATGGGAAGTTATCAGTGTGTTTATTTTTTGTAAAAAAATTGTCGATTCGATCAAAATTTTTCAGAATGTTGAAAACAATATTTTTTATAAGATAAAATCAGTTAAAAGCAATAATCTCAAATTTTTGAAAAGATATTTGAGTCGAAAATCAATTCTTACAAATTTTTGTTAAATTTTCTTTTAAGGTTTTATTTTTTGTAAGAAAACCATTTTTCTCAAAATTTTACTGTATGTTGACAAAATTAATTTTTAAAGATAAAAGTAGTTTAAAACCCATATCTCAAGCTTTTGAAAAGATATTTGAGTAGAAAATCAATTTTTACCAACTTTTATTAATTATTTTGTTTACGTTTTTATTTTTTGTAAAAAAAAACCATCAATCCTTTTTTTATTCAAATTTTTTCCAAACGTAAAAAACATTATTTCTTATAAGAAGAAATACGTTGGAAGCCATAACCTCAAAATTTTGAAAAGATATTTGAATCGAAATTAAGTTAAGAAACCCCACGCAATTTTCTTGATAGCCCTTTCTGCATCTTTCCGCATTATTATGTGTAGAACAAAATTAATTTGAAGTCGATATCTCTACTGGTTCTTGAGCTATGGACGACGAACGTACGTACACACGCACGGACATCTCTCTTTAAATCTTTTATTCAGATTCTAGGGACTTCGAAAGTTCGAGAAATGTCAAAGGTTTCAATTCGACAAAACGGACCACTTTCGAATTGCGTTTCTTGATAAATGTCACGACATTAATTTTGAACACCTTTTCTATATTGAGTGAGGACAACATTGTACTACTCTCATTGAACTATATTCATACGAGTAGGACTGAAATTATATTGCTTACATAGTCGATGTGGTCAAAATTATTGAAGCTTAAGGCCTACATTAAGCAACCACTTCAGTTAATTGGAGAAACCAAAGCCACTACCGAAGTTAACCAGTTAATTTTATGAACTTCTGCAATCCACAAGCCACTGCGGTTATGGTTATAAATAACATACTTGTATAATATACATACATATATTTACATAGGTTGATGCATAGTTTATTTATATAAACACTTTTATGCCTGTTCATGGTATACTCCTCACTTCAATATTTGCTTATATGTAGGTCCCAGACGGATTTAATAATAATAAATAATATTAATCCATTGACTTTGTTAATTTGCGTCTCTACTTCATATTTTCAAACATACATAAATCTATATCGAAAAGGGAATCAAAACATTTAAGTTTGGTATTAAATTACTTATAGAAGCTTCGGTTAGCCGCAAAATTATATATTCGCATTATAAAATTCGCATCTTTAAATAAACCTTTGAGTTGCCTTTCAGTAATATGTATGCAACATAATATTAATCCTTCACTTATTAATTGTAAAATCGATATTTAACAATTAATTTACTTTAGAATTAAATCACTATTATTAAACATGAGCATTAATTTATGATTGAAGGGAATTAAAACTCATGATTAACAAATAGCCGGACATTTCGTTAATCTTTTTCAATTTTTACATTAGGATGTTCTCGGAAGTAGGTTGTTGAGTTAAGAAACCTAAACTGGAAAAGGGTCGTCAGGTTATGTAAGACTAGACGACCGACGACGTTCTTGGTATTACCTTAAATATCAGTAAACATTGCTTTTAAAGTCTTAAATATAAACATGGAAGAGAAAAACAGAGTTAGATAAAGCATTCAACATTCTTGATGTGCGCATTACAAAGAATGTCTAAACTTCAAACTCAAGGGTTACTGTTATGAACATTCCTAAAAGTGCAATTATTATTTTTGACTTGTTGACGAATAGGAGTACCCGTGGCATGATGGTTAGTGCGTTGGACTGTCATGCAAGGGGTCTTGGGTTCAATCCCTGCCTGTGCCACCTTAATTTAAAAAAAAAAAAAAATAATTTTCGCGGGTACTGCCTCTTGCGAGGAATTGACAAATCCTTCAAGAGTAATTCTTGTCATGAAAAAGTGCTTTCTCAAATTAGCCGTTCGGATTCGGCCTTAAATTGTAGGTCCCTTCCATTCCTGACAACAGTAGGTACTCGCACACAGGAATGGTTGAGAGTTGTAAGTCACTAGGCCCTGGTTCACAACGGACTGTTGCGCCACCCCATTTGATTTGATTTTTTTGTTGACGAATATAACTCGCCTATATAGGTTTTCTTCTGTGGGTTTGTTGCTTCCTTTTACAACAAGACAGACCAAAAAATTACAAAAATGATTCAAGAATTTGTAGTGCTGGAAGAACATATGCATTTAAAAGATACAAGTGTCAAATGTGCATTCAGGATTATCACTAATTATAATGTCGATAAAACTTCCACAAAATGACATTGAAAGGTTACGGTCTTAACTTCTCTTTACCACCATAACAACCTCTAACAACTTCGTACTACATGAGTACTTGAACTTGGCAAGAAAAAGAAGAGAAAAGTGAAGAAATTTACACTAACAATAGATGACACATTTTGAGGAACACATTGAGGTGAGTATACCAAAGTTATTGAGGTGAAAACAGTACGACGAAGAATTCCTTGTACACGAATCTATGAACTATGGCGTAGAAATTCGGCCGAAATTCTGCAGCAGCATCTGTTTGCTTTTTGTTGGGTATGAAAATAATCTTAGCCTTCTTCCATTCTAAAGAAACTTTTAAGTAGTCAATATGGTGTTATATATGTAGGTATTGTAGTGCTTTTTCAAATAAGCTGTTCGGATTCGGCATATAAACTGTAGGTCCATCCCTGCCATTACTCGCACACAGCAATAGTTGAGAGTTGCAAGTCAATAAGCCCTGGTTCTCTACGGACTGTTGCGCCACCTAATTTATTTGTTTATTTATAGAGCGCAATTTATATGGAAGCAGTAGTCTCAAAAACTTTGGGTCTGTTTGATCCAGGCCAGTAGCATTAAATTTAATCAATATTATTGCCCCTACAATGCCTTCCTCTTGTATTCTGGTAAAATTTTAGAGAGCTGTTGATAGCAGTTGGTTCCTTCTCAGTAAGGGAATGAACGGGTGAAGCAACGTTTAAGGGCATGGAGGTAAACTTTTTGTTGAAAGCATCTCAATAGACGTCACCAACAGGCTTTTCAGATTGTTTGCCAATACCGATTTCACGCAGGTTTTTTAAATAGTTTTTGGCAGAGGTTAAAGAACCAAGTTTATTTTCAAAGTAAAGTCTGTTTGCAGTTCAGACCATTACGACAACTTGATTACGCAGTCTGCAATACAATTTCAGAACGTATTCCGGCTTGTAACGTCTCAATTGACTTTAGGCGGCATCTTGTCGTGACATCAGAGCAGAGATGTCACTATGCAGCCAAGGTGGAGCCGAATGCCTAAGGAGAAGGGTTTTGATAGGAACATGTCTTTCCAAAAGCTGATTGACGTTATGCCCTAAAAACCTGACTTGATTATTTACATTTTGCATACGGTAGAGTGAGTTCCATTCTACGAAGTACAAATCATGCCCTAAGTAAGATGTGTTTAAGTTTTCGAAGTCTCGGTATTGAAAAAATAGTTGATCAACCTGGTGCTAAAAGCTGGCTGTAAAGCATAACCAACATTTCTGGAAAGATACAGATCTAGTAGCGAACTAGACTCCATGGTGAAGTGGGTAGCAGTGGAAAAAGTATTCAAAATAATTTTGTGCACCGAACAATAACGTTTTTGACATCTGGTAAAATTTTGAGAAAAATCGAATCCACAGATTTTCTTACAAAAATAAAATCATTACTAAAAGTTGGTAAAAATTGATTTCCGACTCAAATATCAAATACAGCCTTTCAAAAATCAATTGTATCTTATAACAAATATTTTTTCAACATTCAGTAAATTTTTGAGAAAAATTGAATTGACATTTTTTTTACAAAAAATAAAAAAGCTAAACCAAAAAATTAAAAGAAGTTGGTAAAAACAAATGATTTTCGACTCAAATATATTTTCAAAAATTTGAGATTATGGCTTTTAATTAATTTTAACTTATAAGAAAAATTGTTTTGAAAATTTTTCAAAACTTTGAGACATTGGAAAGCACGCTACGAGACTAGGCGTATTCTCAAATAACTTTTGCAGAAGCTGTATGGACGAGAATGAGGAAGAAACGGTTCTTCATCTTCTCTGCACATGCCCTGCTCTGGCTCGAAAACGCAAGAATTACCTAGGAAAATTCTTCTTTAACGATCTAAACGATCTAAATTATTTCGGTATAATCAGCCTCTCAAGTTTCGTAAGGGACTCAAGTTGGTTTTATTGAGCTAAGGAGGAAGCCTCAAGATTTATGTGGTATCACAATGGGCCATTAATCTTACCTAAGTGTGTCCGTTTTCATCTTGCACAGCCACTATAACCAAACCTAACCTTGGGACATTTGCTTTTAACTACTTTTATGTTTTAAAAAATATTGTTGTCAACATTTAGTAAAATTTTGAGAAAAATCTAATTGACAGTTTTTTTTAACCCAACAGGAAAACCTACAAACTTTTAAGCAAGACAAATCGACAGACGGGATGGCAAGTTATCAATGTGGGTCCCACCCCAGCCTCTTTATTACATTTACTTTTAAAACTACAAAATGGTTTAAAATTTGGAATAGCAAGTTATTTGCTTAATATTAATAAAACTACTTATAAGTTGAATTCTTTTCTTCCAAAGAAAAAAATACATTTAACATTTAATTTATAATTTTCAAAATGAATATTTAAATAAATTAATTCCTTAACTTCTCCTTAGCAATCTTATATAGCAGTTTTGTAGAAGTTCAAGGATATTTTTTCGCATTTAAAATGGATTTCATTATGAAAAAATTAACAAATTAAAAATAAAAAAAAACTTTTCGTCTGTTTAAAAATGCATAGTCCAATAATTTAGTTCAGTTAAAAAAATCTTAAACTTAACCCTCAAATCTGTTTCAAATCCCTTTTAGCCTTTAAAACAAATCACACACAAAGTTGAACCATCGTTTAAAAGGGGGGAGGGGGTAAACTTACAAATTTCGAAGGAAGGCCCATTACATCGTAAAGTGTTATAACGATGACGACGAGCGACGTCGACATCGTTGAACTTTTTTAACTCTTTTACGTAATAAATTCTCCTGACATAATATCTCTAAAACAAAAATTAAAGTAGAAGAACCCCAGAAATAGGAGGAGGAATTTAAGAAAATTTAGCTTGATTTTAACTCACCAGCATCATCCAGGAGAATATTGTCTGGTTTGATATCCCTGAAAATAAACAAATTTAATGAGTTACGTTATGAAATAAAATACTATCTCCAACTATAGGAGGAATGGCAAACAAGGAATATTGATACTGCTTCGAAAGAGTAGAACAGAACGGTACCAAATCACCTGCATTTCCGGAATTGTTGTAACACAAAACAAACATGTACCTAGTACTTGCATTCCAAATAAGGTCAGGAGCTATGAGAATGTCCATTCCATGTCATCATATGAAATGATTAGAAATGCTGCATCAACGAAGTCGATACTTAAATGCTTCCCCACAACAACCCAATAAAAAACAAGAAAAACCCCTGTTTAGGTGATGTGGTGTTTACAAAAATGACTGTAATTTACACAGCTCCAAAACACTGACCAAATCCATCGATTTTAAGTCAATATGTTGGCAGTCAATGTAGAACAAGTTGTTCCCATTATGTTCTACAAATTTCTA
Source organism: Eupeodes corollae (assembly GCF_945859685.1). Taxonomy (NCBI): domain Eukaryota; kingdom Metazoa; phylum Arthropoda; class Insecta; order Diptera; family Syrphidae; genus Eupeodes; species Eupeodes corollae. The sequence continues at coordinate 92,261,463 of NC_079147.1, forward strand.
TAGCTACCAATTTTATTACCTGATGTGATGTACATTTAGGTCATATGAACCATAATTTTCTCAAAACATTGATGGCAGGTCATGGTGTGAATAGGGTGATGAAGTAAAAAGCACGACATGATTCAAGGAAATTTGTGTAGTTGGCAGTTTTACAACGTCCCTTTAGTCAGCTAAAAACCTTCTGATACATTAAGTGTGAAACTTTTAAGCACCATACCTATAAAGATATATCTAGCCTAAAATAAAATTCCCATTAAGTAAATTAAATTATTAATTAGCCTGTCACTTCTGTGCATGGTTTTGGTTTTTAGACTTTATTATATTTCACGTTCATATATGTATTTCATTGATATAAAGGTAAAGTCCATTTACTTAGAAAAAAAAGTTAAGAGGAAATCAGATAAAAAACCTGTTTAATGTTGTCAATTGTGGTCTTATTCTTCACTTCCTCCAAAAATTTCGTGCAAAAACTTAAATTTTTGGGATAAGCTGCATTTTTATTTGAATCCCATTTTGTTGAATACCTTTGTATGAAGTTTATGAGGTTTACCTTTGTATCGCCAAAAATATTATGAAAATGGAGTTACCTATGTACTACTCTTTGTTTGTGTAGATATTCTAATGCTGAGCCTAGGTCACATATTAATAAGGCAGTTGTCAGTGAAAGCTCGAGTGGGAAGGTTCATGTCCTCGTCGTGTTCTGCATTTTTTTTTCGATTATTTGTTGTCTTGTCTCCCGTCCCCGTCCTCGTCGCAGTCTCGTTATGTTAATTTATTTAAAACAATACAAAACAAAAAAAAATTGAAATAGAACCAAAACAAAACAAAAAAAAAAAATAGTGATAAAAAAATATAATAAATGAAACTAAAACAACAGAAAATAATAATGATACAAAAAAAAACAGTGAAAAACAACAGCATTCATATTTAAAAAAAAGCAACACAAAGGGAAAAAGAAATAAATAATAAAAAAAATCTACCAGAACACAGTAAGTGCATTCCCTTCACTCTTTCTTTCATTTTTCTCTACAGTTGAGTGGCTCAGCAGGTGCATGCATTGGGCTAAGCTTTTTTGAAAGCTCGTTGGTTCATTCAATAACAAATGGATTGTAGATTACTGTTTTGATTGTCATTGTCCGGACCAATTCAACGTCACTACTAAAGGCATAACACTAGTAGTGAGGTTGCATTGTAAAGATCTTTAAATAATCTTATACAGTAATATACTTAGAAGTTCGTTTGTTTTGATTTTAAGATTTTTTTTATATTGCAATGACTGGTTATTTTAGAGTAGATTATAGTAATGTTCGTGGGGTAAGATCGAATTTTCTGTCTGTATACATCCACATTAATTCTAACAGACCAGCTGTTTTGGCATTGAGTGAAACCCAAGTAGGTGAAGATTCCGATCCTGCTGAATTTTTTATTCATGGGTATTGCTTAGTGCCATTATTCTTCTCATGGTCTCGCCATATATATTAGGAATGATGTTGCATATCAACTTTTACCACAATACGGTCATTGTACCAACTCCCTTTTTAATTTCATGTGGTTAAAACTATCCGTGAATAAGCACATCATTCACTATTGTTTTCTGTATCGGAGCCCAAACCTGGACAGAGTTTCAACTTCTCAGGAATTTGATGCTCTGTCTGACTCCATACAAAGAATTGTCTCCCTGTATCCTCACACTGAAATCGTTATTACGGGCGATTTCAATGTTCACAATTCTTCGTGGCTTCGCCATTCGGGCCAGACAACGCCCGAAGGAATGTGTGCTGAGATTTTTGCTGAGTTTAACCATCTTACTCAGCTTGTCAATGAGCCTACTCGAATATCAGACGTTAACGGCCGAGCAGAAAATACCCTTGACTTGTTTCTCACTTCTGATCCTGATAAGTACACAATCAGTGTATTGACGCCTCTAGGCACATCGGACCATAGTGTTATATCTGCTAATTTCTGGTGTCAAACAAATCCAGTTAAAGAAAGAGCTCCAAAGAGAACCGTTTGGCAGTACGAGAAAGCCAACTGGGACGGTCTCAATAATTTTTTCAGGATCTTTAACTGGTCGCTATGCTTCCTCGGTAGCGACGTAGCGACTCCAGTGCAGATATGATTTCTAGTATGATTCATTTGGGAATGGAAACGTTTATCCCGAATAGGGTTAAAAGTATTAAACAAAAGGTTAAATCATGGTTCGATTCGAGCTGCAAAGAGGTTATCAAGGAGAAAGAGGTGAGCTTCCGGTGTTTTAAAGCCAACCCAACTGAGGAAAACCGGAAAAAGTTTAAGCAAGCCAGGAAGGCCTACAACGCCTATATTCGAAGGACCAAATTTTGACATGACCTAAAATTACGGAGAAAAATACTGCAATGTCCCAAAGGCAGTAAGAATTTTTGGTCATTTGTAAAAAACATGAGGAATTCTTCCTCTTCCTCGGTTCCTACGCTTGTTGTCAATGACACTCCTTTAGTTAGCTCTATTGATAAAGCCAACTTATTTGCAAGGCAGTTCGCCGAAAATTCCACCTTACCAGATAATGTCATGACTCCCCCAGTTCTTGAACGCGTAAATGATTCTATGGGACCAATCTTTTTTCGTACTCGAACTGTTGCGAGAGTTCTTAAAGATATCAACATTCATAAAGCCGCTGGCCCAGATGGTATCCCCGCTATTATTCTGAAGAGGTGTTCTTCCACGCTAGCAAAACCACTGCGTAAGCTTTTCCATCTATCCTATTCTTCTGGGCTCGTTCCGAGTAGTTGGAAAACTGCATTTGTTCAGCCAATTCCAAAAAAAGGCGAATCTTCTTCTCCCACAAATTACCGACCGATAGCACTAACGTCCCTTCTTCTAAGGTCATTGAAACGCTGATTAATTATCAGCTTAAGAAATATCTTGAGGAACGGAAGCTTCTTAATGACCGGCAATACGGCTTTCGTAGCAATAGGTCTACTGGTGATCTCATGGTTCATCTCACCGAACAGTGGAACAGATCTTTACATCGTTTTGGAGAAAGTAAGATTATTGCACTTGATATTTCAAAGGCATTTGATAAAGTTTGGCATCTTGCTCTCTTATCGAAAATGCGTGCTTTCGGTATCGACGAATCTCTTCTTCGTTGGATTAGAAATTTTCTTTCGAACCGTTCAATACAAGTTGTTTTGGACGGATTCAAGTCTGAAACTCATAAAATAAACGCTGGTGTGCCCCAGGGCTCTGTTCTATCTCCGACCCTCTTCCTCATTTTTATAAATGATCTCCTGTCTGCTTCTTCTAATCCAATAAATTGTTTCGCTGATGAAAGCACTCTTAGCTTTTCATATTCGTTTCCAGACTCACAACCCTCCTCTTCGGATGTGGAACTGCAACGGCAAAATATGATTAGCTCATTAAATTCCGACCTACACAGCATTGTACAATGGGGAATAAAAAATCGTGTGGAATTTAATGCTTCGAAAACGCAATGCTGTCTTGCATCGTTAAAGCGAGATAAACCGTCTTTGCCACTATCTATGAGTGGCACTTGCATCAACGAAACCGAAAATCTTGACATCCTCGGAATGTGCATCAGCATCCACCTATTGTGGAGCGATCACATACGCGATGTTGCTAAAAATGCCGCAAGATGTCTAGGTTTTTTGAGACGTTGCAAGAAATTTTTTTCTCCGTCTGATCTGGCTACAATCGTCCAAAACTTGAATATAACTCTCATCTTTTTGATGGTGCTCCAGTAACTTATTTAAGCCTCTTGGACAGTATTCAAAAAAGAGCTTTTAAAATGATTGGTGACATTAACATCATCAACTCGTTTACATCACTCGAACATCGACGCAAGGTTTCTTGGCTTACCCTTTTTTACCGTTATTTTAACGGACTATGCTCTAGTGAAATAGCCAGTTGCATTCCTCCCCTTAAACAATTAAACCGTAATACCCGCGCTTCTAGGAATGCCCATCAGTTTACCCTTGAGCCCAACTTCGGCCGTACTATGAAGTACAGAGATTCTTTTTTTAGCTGTACTACGCGAATGTGGAACGCCTTGCCACCCTCTATCTTTAACTGTCATTGCAATGTTCGGAAATTTAAAACCAATGTACACCGACACCTCCTATCCAACTCTTCCCTCTTTTCCTAATGCTCACACTGTGTCTTTGGCATATTAAAGGTATAAACAACCCTTTAAGTGTTTGCTAATTATAAAAAAAAAAAAAAAAAAAAAAGGCAACGCTTTCCTCAGAAAACTCAACCCATAAAAAAAAAGAGGCTGGGATGCGACTCACACTGATAACTTCCCATCTCATTTTTCTTGCTTAAAAGTTTGTAGGTTTTCGTGTTGGGTTTAAAAAGTTGTCAGTTGAATTATTCTTAAAAAATTTAAATTACCAAAAATATTTTTCAAGTCATCATCAATCAATTTTAACGAAATTTGTGTACTATTTTTTCTATATTTTATTTTCTTATGAAAAAACGGACAGTGTGATTAAAAAAAACCTACTAAATATCGAAAAAAATATTTTCAGTCAAATAAAAAAAAAAAGTTTGAAGACAGTATTTTTAATTTTTGAAAAGCTATTTGAGACGAAATTAAATTTTTACCACATTTTAGTAATGTTTTTTTTTAGGTTTTTATGTTTTAAAAAAAGAACTGTGAATTAAATTTTTCTCAAATTGTTTCCGAAAAAATGTTAACAACTATATTCTTTATAAGACAAAATAAGTTGGAAGCCATAATCTCCAGTTTTGAAAAAGATACTTGAGTCGAAAATCAATTTTAAACAAGTTTGAGTAATTTTTTTAAGTTTTTTAGTTGTTTGTAATAAAACTGTCATCTCGATGTTTCTCAAATTTTTTTTTAGAATATTTGAAACAATATTTCTTAAAAGATAAAATAAGTTTTAAGCCATTATCTCAAATTTTTGAAAATATATGTTTTTTTACGATTGTATTTTTCATAAAAAAAACTGTTAATTTGATTTGTTTCAAAATTTTTCTTTGAGAGCAGCTTGAGGAAAACATGAAACATCCAACTTATTCCTAGCGATGACGATGCATTTCGATTTTATCGGGTTAAGTATCTAGCAATTTTCTATTGACCATCGATAGATTCTTTTTAAATCTTCATTAATACATGCAACGTAGTGTTCAATCATCCCTAAGGGACATTGACAACTTAGGTACAGCTGAGTGTCGTCGGCATACATGCGAATGGAACAATTTTTTACAATACTAGGCAACTCGTTCACATACATTGAAAAGAACATGGGGCCTAGTATTGACCCTTGTGGAACACCATTCGCAACAGGTAAGAAGATCGATTTTTGTTGATTATGTTCAACCGTCTGTTCACGTTCTGTTAAATAAGAAAACAATAGATCGACTGCAGAGGAGGAAAAATTGAAATAATTTGAGAGCTTAAGGCAAGGAACGCTGCTCTATTAAGGTCGGAAAAGATCTTACCGATGCATTTGATGTCAAAAAAGGTTTTAGACAAGGCGATGCACTGTCATGTGACTTCTTCAACATCGTTCTGGAAAGAATTGTGCAAAACTCAACCGTCAACACTAGAGGCACTATCTTCCAAAGTCCATCCAATTACTCGGATACGCAGATGATATTGACATAATTGGAAGATCAAAGGGTGATGTCAGTGGAGCGTTTTTGAGCATTGCGATGGAAGCGAAGAAGATGGGTTTAGTGGTCAATGAGGGCAAGACCAAGTATATGCTGTCATCAAAAAAGGACACTGAACGACGACGTCTTGGACAAAACGTTACCATGGACAGCTATAACTTTGAGGTAGTTAAGGACTTTGCCTACCTAGGCATCGCTATTAATACAGACAACGACACCAGCGCTGAAATCAAACGCAGAATAACTCTTGCAAATCGCTGCTTCTTTGGACTTAGAAGGCAATTGAGAAGTAAAGTCCTCTCTCGAGCATGTAAAATCACCATCTATAAGACACTCATCATTCCTGTTCTCATTTATGGCACTGAGGCCTGGACCCTGTCAAAGAAAGATGAGAGCGTCTTAGGATGCTTCGAGAGAAAAATTCTTCGGGTGATTTTTGGTCCCGTACGCATAGATGAAGAATGGAGGAGAAGATATAACGACGAACTGTACGGGCTATACAGCGACACTGACCTAGTTAGCAGAATTAAAGCCCAACGGCTTAGATGGCTAGGTCATGTAGAGCGGATGGACATCAACGCTTTAGCCCGGAAGGTCTTCGAATCAAATCCCGAGGGACGGCGGGCGCAGTAGAGGAAGACCGCAACTCAGGTGGCACACGCAGCTGGAAGAGGACCTCAACCAACTTGGCGTGCGAAACTGAAGACAGCAAGCTAGGGACCGAGCTGGTAGGTAAGTAAGTAAGTAAGGCAAAGAATGTTGTGAATTACCATATCGAAGGCCTTAGAGAAATCGAGAAGAATTAGAAAAGTAACATTGTCCATATCAACTGCTTTTCTAATATCCTCAGAAACACTTAACAAGGCAGTCAAGCAGCCATTTTTCTTTCGAAAGCCGGATTGTCTTGTGGTCAATAAGTCAAACTGTGTTAGAAACTCGTTTATTTGCTTTTGAAGTATTCTATCAAAAACTTTCGATTTTTAAGAACTTAGGGTGCATCATATCAGTTCCTACAGCGTTAGATTTTTTCGATAGAAGGGCCTCAACTACATACTCCGGGGTAATGGGAGAGAAGTCGAAAAGGGGTGTATTAGGCCTAGCATTTGATAAATTATTTTCCGATGAATTAACCCGGTCTGGAAAATCCGAGGTGCCTGTCGTGCTTGAGACGAAAGATAAGTTTAGGGCATTTATGTCAAGCAAATCTTTAGATTTGTTATCGAATATACCAATTCCTATGTTTTTCAGATTCTTCCAAATCTCTTTGCTTCCCAATGCGGCATTAAAACGTGTTGAAAATGTCTGAGCTTTGGCCTTGCGTATCTGCCAAATAATTTTGTTTCGCAGTTTGGAATAATTTACATCAATGCGGAATAATTTCCAGCGTTTGAAGAATAAATCTCTTTTTTTAATGAGAGAGAGAATACTTCTCGTTATCCACGGTTTGCTATTTGGACTGAAAGTTTTAGTTCTTAGAGGCACATGACTATAATAAAGTTCATTAATTTGTTCAGTTAAAAATCCCGGAAATCTCTGTATTCGATGGTATGGTTTTGCCTATGTCTTTCAAAGTGGAAATCATAAACTAAGAAAATTAGGTCGTGTTTTGAAAAACCTGAAGCAGATAGTTGATCGTAAAGAATAACTTTATTTCGATCACATACTAAAAATAGATCCAACAATGAAGGATTACCATTATTAGTGAAATGTGTAGGCTCAGATGTGTTTACCGAAAATAGATTAAGCGTCAGAAATTGATCATACACGTTATTTTCCTGTAAGATATTGCAATTGAAATCACCACTTAGGATTATGTTAAAGTACGAAATTGAAACCTCTTCTAAAGTAGTGATAAGAGGAGAAATACAAATATTTCTGTTGGGTCGATATACTGTTCCCACTAAAATTTTTCTTGATCATTCGAAATTTCTACGAAAGCGAATTCCATTTCACTTCCGTTACAAGAGACAGTTATCTGTCTTGATTTTAATGTTTCTTTGACATACATGGCAACTCCCCCACCTCTGCAGCGTACTGTATTCGAACGCTATATCTTATAACCTGTGAGAGAGCATTATGTTGTTGTTTTGAGATTCAGAAAGCCAAGTTTCAGATACACAAACCACGTCAACATTAGAACCTTCAAATGTAAAGCGAAACTCGTGAATTTTACATAGCAAACTTTGTGCATTGATGTGAGATACTCTAAGGCCAGTTTGATGTCCACTCAAAATATTAATCATGGTGCGCAAATTAAGATCACCCATCGCGAATGAAAACAATAAAATTCAAAGTGCACAAAGAAAAAACAAAGAAGATTTACTGTATGCTAAAAATCCTTGAAAGATAATGTATTGTTTATATAATTGAAGTTGTAAAGCTTAGTAGGAAGTTAAGGACAATAATAAAAAATATAATGGAAATGAGAAAGTAATGAGAAAGTAATGTAACAAATAAGAGATGAAAAATAAAAAAAAAATATAGAGTAAAAGCAGAAATTAAAACAAAAAAAAAATATGTATATATTCTAAGTAGGTATTTAAATATTAAACATTATATTTCAGAGTTGGCAACCATATTCAAATCCTCCAAGCAGTCGATCAGTTGAGCATCTTCATTCATAACTGCTGGAACACATTGCAAAAATCGGAGCCGCAGCAGGAGCTGAAATCGTAATAGCTGTCACAGATTGTCGTACGTTAACAGAAAGTACGCACACAATGCGTCGTACGGCTTTTTAATAAATTCCACTAAAAAATAAAACATAAATTATAAAAATTAAAACAAACAACATCACATAAAACACACTTGGCAAATTGAATTGTTGGGCAATTGCTTCCCATTCCTTTGCTTTGATTATATTGTTTTTAAAGTGTCTGTTTTTCAAATTCCAAAGGACGTCCCTTTCACTGACCGCTTCACACAGGTACATTTTCCCAAATTCATGGCCAAAACTACAAAAAAAAATTTTCGATTTGTTGTTTTTTTTTAATGCCAATTTGTTTACAAATAACATGAGCTTTGAACCTCATTAATCATGCGATGCAAATTGTAACTGTTTAATCAGTAGATGCTTTCAAAGTAGAAACTTTCAATCAACGAGGCCAGTAGCAAGTTTGGTTTCTTATAAGAAGTAGTTTGCTTTGTTTTTTATTTAATTTTTTTTTGGCGATTTTCAAAATAATTTAACATGGATTCTGTTGCTAGTGGTATGTTAAAAAAAGATAATGACACTTTTTTGCAATATTTTAAGTCCAAAGTAAATTCTCAAGCTTTTTTAGATAATGTGTTTGAGCAGTAAAAATAAACAATTTTTTTTTCTTTAATAATGAAAAAGTTAAGTTGATTTGCATTTTTCTGTAATAAAAATAGTGTTAAAAAATAGTTAAATGTGTCCTTTATGGGAAAAAATCCTAAAACATTGCGGGTTTTTGCGACTTTTTAAAATATTGGCTTTAAAAGATGTGTGGGACGGGGATTTTTTTTTTTTTTTTTTTAATTAGATTTTTCTTTTTTGACACAGGATCGCAATCAAGTTTCATTTTTCTTTCAAGAAATAAGCTTTCTGAATTTTTAAGAAGCTGTACGTCTCGTGATATTACAGAAAAAATTAATTTTTTGGTAGCAAAGGTTGAAAACGAGACCAATATTGAAATTTCGGAGGAAATAAAGAAAAATTTAACGAATTTTGCATATGAACATAGAAGAAGATGGCTGAGTGCCTCAAGAAATAACAACACCTTCTTGAAACAAAATATAAATTGGTTGCAATGTGAAATTTCGTTTCCATGCAGAGCTCATGGCCTTGTTGGACGGCCTCAAATGGATTTTTCAGACCTAAGCGAACGGTCAAAGAGACGTAAAACAGAAGATTTACGTTTTAACTATAGTGCCGAAGAATTAAGCTATGCTGCGCAGATGCAACTTCGAGAAAGAGGGAAACTTGATTCCTCAAATGTAATGAAAAATATAATATTTTCAACTCCTTCACGTGCTGAAAAATATCAAAAAGCTTTGAAGAAAATGGATCAGGATCAGGTATATTCCATATACAGCAGAAGAAGCACTTTCAATAGTTGTTGAAGGAAAATTAACTAAGTTCCTATATACAATCTTATAAGAGATTCTGCAATAAAACATAATAACCATATGTATCCAAACTATGCAGCTGTTTTAGAAGCAAAGAAAAAATGTTATCCTGAGAACTTGGTTATAACTGAATCAGTGGCAGAATCACCTCTTCAAAGTTTATTGGATCACACAATTCGACGTTTGTTTCAAGGAATAAGAGATGTAATAGAAACATTGCATATTAATGAAATGTCTAACATTCACCTCATTTCCAAATGGGGCTGTGATGGAAGCTCAGGCGTGAGTGAATACAAACAACAATTTTCAGATCCGAACATTTCAGATGCTAATATTTTCTTAACATCTTTTGTTCCTATCCAGCTAGTGTCAGGTGACCCAGAGTCATATAGTAAAGTTATACTGTGACAAAATCCTCGTCCATCATCCACAAGGTTCTGCAGACCAATACGACTTCAATTCGTCCACGAAACAACAGATGTAACTGTAAGAGAAGTCGATTACATTGAAAACCAAATATCTCTCTTAACTGAGACTCTAATAGATCATATTAGCGGAAGTATTAAAGTAAAGCATACAATGCTTCTTACAATGATAGACGGTAAGGTATGTAATGCTATAACTGAAACCTCTTCAAATCAAAGGTGTTATCTTTGTGGTCTAACATCAAAAGATTTCAATAGAATAGATTTGGTATTGAACAAGCAAATTCAAGACAAGTCAAAGCTGAGGTTTGGGTTATCCTCCTTGCATGCTTGGATAAGGTTTTTTGAATGTTTAATCCATGTCTCCTATAAACTGCCTATAGGATAATGGCAAGCTCGTGGTGAAGAAAACAAGAGAAAGGTCGAAGAAAACAAGAAAAGGATTCAAGAAGCATTCAGAAGCCGAATGGGACTGTTAGTGGACAAACCAAAACCAGGTTATGGAAGCACGAACGATGGCAACACTGCCCGTCGATTTTTCCATGATGCAGTTACTTCTTCGGATATAACAGGCATAAATGAAAACATTATAAGTCGATTTAGGGTAGTTTTGTTAACAATATCCAGTGGATATCCAATACAAGTTGGTCGATTTAAGGAGTATTGTATTGATACAGCAAATATGTTTGTTCAACTGTACCCATGGTATAATATGCCCACAAGTGTAGGTACATAAAATTTCAATACACAGCCCTGAAATTATATCGGAAGCTATTCTTCCAATTGGACAGCTCGGTGAAGAAGCCCAAGAATCACGAAACAAAGATATAAAGCGTTTTCGAGAAAGTTTCTCAAGTAAAATTTTCGAGGCAGCAAAATATGGAAGATGTGTTTCATAATCTCTTGGTCTCTTCTGACCCATTAATAAGTGGTTTGAGAAAACTAAATCCTAAAATGAAAAATTCATTTCCCTCTGAAGTACTTCAGTTTCTAATAGAACCAGAGATCGAGCAAGCAGACTTATTTACAGTCTCATAAGTCATTGAATGATATACACACATTCAAACTCACACTCATGTTTATTTATGTATATAATTGTTATCTATGCCTACATTATTTATTTATTTATAATAACGACTACTGTTCAACTGTTTTTTCAATCTATTAAATGTATAAATATTGTATTATTAAATGTCAAACGAAAGAAACCCTATGGGGTAGTGAAAAAAAAAAACGATTTTTTTTTTATTTTTTGCTTCTTTTTTATGAATTTTCGTGTAAAATGGTGAATTTTATGAAAATTATCTTATTTTGATATAATCATGCAATAATAAATTGAATAAACACAAAAAATAATTTTGGCCATGTTTTTGGGAAAATTTACCTGTGTGCGCTTGGATAATTTTTTCCGATTCACCCCTTTTTGTATTCTTTAATTTAACTTTTATTTGATTTAATTTAACTGTTTATTTGATTTCAATTTACTTTGTTTTATTTATTCAAACAACCGCAATAAAAAATGTTAATTTAATGCACAAACACAAACCACCAAATTAAATTTGATGTGCTAAAAATGATAGACGTCAAAAGTGTCGTACGTCAAAGTTAAAAATTGGTCAACTCTTCCGACTCCGACTGCTGCTCCGATTCCAGTTCCGTCGCGTTGTGTTCGTGCATCTGCGTTTGCATACTTTTAATATTTTGACAGGTATTCCGGTTACGACTCCGGTTCCGGCTCCGTCATGACTAGTCACCATTGTGTTCAATCAGTAAGTCGCTTGATGTAAACAACTCCTCTCGAAACAAACACAGTGCATAGTTTTTTTTGCTTTCTCAGAGCCATTGCATGCTGGGATATTGACAGGTTGTTTTTTGTTAAAGCCTCTCGCATAAACAGAGCACTTGTGGAGTTTATGTCAATGTCTTGCAAACATAGCTCTCTATTATTCACTTTTCGAAAAAGAGCAACTGACTTTCAACACATAATTTGGATCATACGGTGTAATGAATTTGATTAGAATCGGAGTGTCTTTAGATTCATTTCGAGGTCGCGTGCGATAAATATTTTTAATCGTAGATGGTTTTATGGAAAGTGCATTACACAGCAGATTAAAAGAAGGCTTTAGATTTTCGTCTTCAAAATGTGGAATACCGAAAAGAAAAGCATCATTTGCAACGGCGCGATTTTCCAAAATTGATTGTTTTTTTTTAAACTTTGCATTTCGGTTTGAGTGATTGTGGCTTGTTTGTTTACATCTCCTACAGTTTTTTTTAATTCGCACATTTCAGATTTTAAAGTGTCGATCGTTTTATTAGCGCTCAGAAGTGCTGTTTGAAGTTCAGTAACTTTAATATTAGTGGCGTTTATGGAGTTTTGCAAGAATTTAATTTCGTTACTTATTTTATTGGATGTTCTTTGTTTGTTTCAATAATTTGTTTTGATAAGAGATTGATAATATAGTCGCTTTGTTCTTTAGACTGCTGGCTAATAATATTACACTCTTCTTTCGCACTGACTACAGTTTTTGAAGTGGTAGATTGAGGATGATTTTGTGGTGTTTTCGGTGTGTTTTTAGTTTTACTTCGCGTGCTAGCGGCAGGTTTCGATGAGTTAGAGTTTGACATAGTTCGATTCGATTTCTTTATATATTTTTATTTATTATGTCTGAACAGAAAAAATAATTTTTTTATCAAAGGCAGTATTAATAAAATAAAGCTAACAAAATATTCACTGTCACTGAACAGGCAAATCAACCACAGAGCTCTTGGTAAGTTTTGATTTAAGTTTTAACTTGTTACACTTGAGGTATAAGAAATAAAAGGAAGCCGAACTCTTATATACGTCTACTCCGTAGCCATATTCCAAAAAAACAAAAAAAAAAACGAAAAAAAGATGTCTGATAAAAATGGCCCCGATAACTACTGTAGCTTTTTTTCCAAACAAATAAATCTGGCGTAATTCCCTTAGAAGAAATTTCCAGAGGTCATAAGTGACGCACAAAAATTTAAGTTCAAGCAATTGTAAGACTTTTGGGATGACGTATTAGTTTGCTTAGCAATAAAGGCAAGATTTTGAAAAAATTGGTAAAGACTATTTAGTTAATCACGTAACACAATATTAAAGGCAACCAAAACAATAAATTGGTTTTCGATCGGGACACTATTTGAATAACTTTTATATTAAAATGTTTAGATTTCCTCTATTTTTGTTCAAAATTATCCAAAGTTTTTTGAAAGACAGACCTTTTCAGTATTTATTTGGAAATCATAATTCAGAATATTTGAATATTCCTGTTGGTGTCGTTCAAGTAGCAGTTTGTCGAATTGAAAATTTGGTCATTTCTCGAAGTTTCAAGGTCCCTAGAGTCGAAATAAAAGATATTTAGAGAGATGTCTCTATGTACGTGTGTACGTCCGTTCGTACGTTCATACGTTCGCTAGAGAACCAGTAGAGATATCGACTTCAAATAAATTTTGTTAAATAGATGATAATAGAGAAATGGCTCTTAACAAAATTGATTGGGTTTTTTTTCCATAGCATTAAAAAAAAAACGTAACGAAAAATGAGTCACAAACCAATAACGCTACAGATTATTTAGAAGCACACATTATTTAGAACCGATGGAAAGTTATTATTTAAAATATCTTCCAAAGAGTTCGGTTCAAGACTGAGCTGCAATACCTATAATACCACTTCAAAAGCTTTTAATTTTTGTCAATGTAGTGCATCTAAATTTAGTATTAATAAATGAAATTAAACATCTCTTAACAAATAATTTAATTTGTATGTTGTTTGTATTACATCTAACTTACCCTTTGTTGAAGGTGATATCTGAGATCTCCTCCAGTGAGTAAGTCACTCATTATATTTAAGTCCTCCCCATCTGAAAAATGTCAACAAAATAAATAAAAATCACGTTTACCATAATTTCACTTGCAGAAAAGAAACTGAAAATATTAAAAATGCAAATATTGTCTGTGTTCATTTGAAACTTATAAATTCTGGAAATATTCATATAAGTTCAAGCACAAAATGTTTGCACATAGGTGCTCAACTGAATGACTTTCTAAGCACAATAACACTTCAAAAATATTTATGTGAATTTTTTGTAGCTATGATGCATAAGTACTTGACTTTATACTTTACGACAGTTAGTATACAATGAAAATATAAAGCTTAAAAAATTCTTCCTTAAAGAAATAACATACCTTGAAAAGAAAACCATAAATTCACCAAAAAAAGGATGCTCCAATGACGAAAGTAATTCAACCTCTTTGAAAATAGCTCCTCAACTTACATATTTCATTGCATATAATATTCCAGAATCACGTTTCTGTACGATACAAACCTGTTGACAGAAATATACAAAAATATAAAAAACATAAATGTAAGTCACATGTATATTGTACAAGGCAAGGTAAGGCAGAAGGTAGGTATGGAAGGTATACTCTTAAACTGTTTCACCATTTATTTTGAAAGGAAAAATGTCCCATATACCTACATAGCTATTTGCTTGAACTGACTCTTTTTTTTAATAGGGGCTGTCGACCTGGAAACAGATTTCAAGGTTACAGGTTTGCCAGATTATGGGGGCATATACGTGGATATGTGTATTATGTATTTTATTTGGAGCGTAAATAAGAATGGTTTCTCTATAAAGGGGACCAAAAATAGTGACAATTATAAAGAAACAGGCTTAGGTGTCAGATAGGGACTTGGTAATCACCACCCCACGGGTTTCATGAACTAGAAAGAATTTTAACAGACAAGTAGATTTGCATGGTGAATTTCTGCAGAATGCAGACTCATTGCGCTTGCAGCTGCAATATGTGCAAACGAAAACACTCCAGCGATCATTAAACTGCAAATTTTTAAGTCTCTTTTGTATTGGCCCTAGCGTTGCCAGATTTTTCGAACAGCTAACCGGGACAAATGGCTTAAATGCCGAGAAATCCCGGAAATTCAAAATTTTTCCCGTAACAAAAAAAAAATAGTGAATGCATGTTTATTTATATTAAAATAATAACTTCTTTTATTAGAAGCTAATAAAATACAGTTTTAAACTTTACGTTGCATAGTTACATAGGTATATTAATAATAAAATAAAATCATTCACGAATCTTAAAAACAAAATCTTCTACTTTAAAATAACTTTATTATTATTATAGTTTGAATTATAGTATTATATAGTTTAAATTATAAGATAATGTTATTTAGTTTTACATAAACGATCAGCCTTTTTATAATTGGGTACATAAATTATTCATATGTAGATAAGAACCTTATGTTAGACAAAATTACTAAGAATATTTAAAGAAACTTTTGGCACATTTAATTCTATCAGTATTGTTTTTAATGTAATTGTTAAATTCTGAACAGGTAAAGTAAAAGTTAAAGGTTGTAAGCAATCCGCCTGTAATCAATTCAGGGGAGCATTTATTTCTTACATCCGTCCATTTTAGAACCATTTGCGAAAATACTCTTTCAGGAAAATAATTTGAGCTTGGAATACTAAAGACAAAGGAAATTTTTTTTGAATGTATTTGGATTTTCCTCAATTGAAAAGCTTTTAAATATTTGGCTCAATTTTGATAAAGAGTTGAGGTGTTTATCTTTTAGATCGAAAATTACATCTAACAAAGTTCGAATGATTGTATTTGCAGAAAACGTGAATACAATCTCCAAAACAATTTTGTGCAACAAAAAATAACATTTTTAACATCTGGTAAGGTTTTGAGAAAAATGGAATTAACAGTTTGTTTTATAAAAATATAAACTTCAAAAACATTACTCAAAGTTAGTAAAAATTGAATTTCGACTCAAATATCTTTTCAAATATTTAAGATTATGACTTTCATCAAATTTAATCTTATAAGAAATATTGTTTGTAACATTCGGTATAATTTTGAGAATAATCGAATAAACATTTTCTTTTACAAAAAATCAAAATATAAAAAAAAAATTAATAAAAGTTGGTAAAAATTGATTTTCGACTCAAATATCTTTTCAAAAATTTGAGATAATGGCATTAAACTTATAGGAAATATTGTTTTCATAACATTCGGGAAAACTTTGAGAACAATCGAAGTGACAGTTTTTTTACAAAAAATAAAAACCTAAACAAGAAAATTAATAAACGCTGGTAAAAGTTTATTTTCGACTCAAATATTTGTTCAAGACTTTCGCTTTAAACCACTTTTCTTTTATCTTTTAAAAAAATATAGAATTGACCATTTTTTTACAAAAAATTAAAACCTAACAAAAAAATGCCAAAACTTGGCAAAAATTTACTTTCGATTCAAATTTTGTTTCAAAAATTAAAAATAGTGTTTTCAATTCAGTACTTTTTTTTATAAAAATCCAAATCATAAAAAAATAAAATCCTAGAAATAATACGCAAATTTTGGTAAAAGTTGATGTTCGGTTCTTGATATCTCTTAATAAATTTCGGTCATCCAATTTGTAAAATTTAAGAAATGCTACTTAAACTGGTTAACATTTGTTTTTGGATTAAAATCTATTAACAAAAGTAGATTTTCAAACCAATCTATTTCTTTATATGGAAAATATTGTTGGTAATTTTAAAATGTTTAAGAATAATTTAACTAACAACTTTTTTAACCCAACACGAAAAACTATAAACTTTCAAGCAAGACAAATCGACAGATGGGATGGGAAGTTATCAGTGTTTGTCTCACCCCAACCTCTTTTTTATTTTGAATTGCCATGCTAAAAAACACCAACTCAATTTTTTAAAAGTTCATTCTCCATCTTTTTATGTATTATCTAAAAACAAAATTCATTTGAAGCCTTTATCTTAACTGGTTCTTGTGATATGGCCCATAAAAAAGGAACTCTGAAATCGCACGGATTACAGTGATTAAAGAAGGTATTTAATGACAGACATTGTAACTGATGTAGTTCGATTTCACGAGCTTAACTTTGAATGAAATAAATTCTACTATTCTCTATTTGTTTGCCTTGTTCTATCTACACCAACTATTATAAGTAACTAGGTATTAAGCAAAGTTGGGCTCATTAATTAAATTTAAAATCGAATCATGACAATATAATTAACCTGATAAAAACATGACAGACGCTTAATGCCGACGACTAGGTCCCCCTATTTACTTCAAATTAAGTATTCATTAGTTTAATTTGCATTTGGTTTTAAATTAATAATTGATTTAATTTAAATTTCTGGTCGTCACCATCTTTTGTGACTTATAAAAAGGTCAAGGATAATGTTTATAATTTTTCGAAAACCGGAACACTATATCTTTGCAACAGCAACGACAAATAAAAAAAAAACGAAGAGAATTACGACATCGACATCAGAACTAAAACAAAAGGAATTAATAAAAACAGCCCACTTCTAATTCTTCTTTTAACAAAAAGCTGTTAAAATGACATTTACACGTTTCATTTCTTCGTTTTATTTTTCCAGCGAAAATCTGCGACAAAACCTCCATCCGCATTTTGTGCTTTCTTTTTCTTTTTTTCGCTTGCATAGAACATTATTTTTAAGAGGGTTGATGTGGAAGGTGCCTCACCTTAATGTAGTTTAAGTTAGGGTCTGTACACAAGTAACAGAACGAGGAGGGTGAAAGTAATTTTAATGTCTATCATCAGCATCACCCTATATAGAGTTCAGTTTGGTTTGGTTCTGCCGGTCGATAGGTAAGTGGGAAAGAGAAGAAAAGCAAAATAATATGATTGTTTTTTTATTTTCTCGATCTCGCTCTTGAAAACTCAAAAGCACTTTTGCAAATAAAGAGATTAATAATTAAATATAGGAAAAGACTGTGTTGAGTGTTTTCACTTCACTTACCTTGCCAAAGCTTCCCTTTCCGATGGCTCTGGGAATTTGAAAATGATCGAAATTGACTGAAAATAAAATAGACAAAAGAGATAAATAAGATGATAATATAAATTGAAACATATTTTTTTTAAAATGTTATTTTTGCAGTTTAAAAGACTTGGATGGAGATATTCGAGAGTGCTGTAATATGATTTAAGGCGTTATCCTTGAAAATGCGAACATATATTATGTTAATAGACTCACAGAATTAGTAACGTCACAAGGGAGCCTCCTTCTTTTTTTTACTTTGAATTATGTATATAGAAATGTTGATTTCAGCTTTTTATTTAAAATATAAAAAGCGTGATGAAATCGCTCGGACTTGATCTTATGTCTTTCGTTGAAGGTTATCATAAAACGTGTCTTAATTTATGTCAAAATTGATTTAGCGTCATTTGTAGAGTAAAGCGTTTACATTTGACAGCTGACTGTTTGATTTGCTGCCATTTGGAAATAAATATGGTTGCAGTAAAACAACAATTTGACAGCTAACTGTCATTTAAAAAAAAAAAAAAACATTTTGGGAGGGTACATATTTAATTTAAAAACAATATTTTCCCCTCAAAAATAGGTCAAATGTACTAAAAAAAAACCATCCAAATTTGTTAACAGGGTGCTTTATTTAAAGCTTTAGAATGTGGTAACTAGTGGGAACATTTTCTGTATAGATTAAAGAGGTTGTCTTAAATTGTTCTTTTTATAGTTAGTTGACCTTTAAACTATAATATAAATAAACTGAAACACAAACAGCCAAATGACACCCGAAACTCTAAAATCTCCTTCTATTCAACCCGAAAAATATAAATTTTCATATGATTCAAAAAAGAAGAGGCTTTGGATGCGACCCACACTGTTAACTTCCCA